>NC_060190.1:3956715-4058521 GCF_021184085.1 Oncorhynchus gorbuscha
TTTATCTCTAATTTGGTATTATAAACTGTCAGTAAACTAAGTTGTTAATGAGAGTGTTTGGGGTTGTAACAAGGAAGTTATTTAATCAGCTAGCTCCGTCACAATTCCTTGCCGAGACCCAGCATCAGTCAGGGAAGAGCTGATTCCAAAGCTTTAATGAGATTTCCTTCTAAATGTACAATGAATAAGGACCCTGTTAACCAGGTTCTTGTGGATAGAACCTAATGAAAAGAGTCTTTCTCAGCAGATAATGCAGCCCTCTGAAAAACAGAACTGTTTTGGACAAATAATTTCTTTAATTTAAAAAGTTTCACTGAAGGTACTGGGCAGAACTTGGAAAGTTGTGTATGGAGATGATCAGCATTGGCTTAATAACAGGAAGTGTGTTTACTTGGATTTACTTTTTACACACAAAGACACACACACACACTTCATGATTGAGTATTGCTCTGTTCAAGTAGACTGTGATTTTGCTGTGGTCTGATAGGGGTGTTAGTGGGCTGACTGTGAACGCTCTGAGTTGAGGTCAGTGATAAAGTAGTCTACAGTACTACTGCCAAGAGATGAGCTATAGGTGTACCTACCATAGGAGTCCCATCAAAGCCTATCATTGACTATGTACATACCCAGCGTGTGACATAGCTTCAGGAGTTGTGACCCGTTTCTGTTGGTTATGTTGTCATAGTTGTGCCTAGGGGGTATATGGGCGAGGGAATGCTGTCACCTGCAGGCAGATGTTTGTCCCCGTGTGCTGAGGGTGTCAGGTTCTTGTCCGGTTCTGACATTTTTTAAAAATATATTTTTTAATTTTACCTTTATTTAACTAGGCAAGTCAGTTAAGAACAAATTCTTATTTTCAATGACGGCCTAGGAACAGTGGGTTAACTGCCTGTTCAGGGGCAGAACGGCAGATTTGTACCTTGTCAGCTCGGGGATTCGAACGTGCAACCTTTCGGTTACTAGTCCAACACTCTAACCACTAGGCTACCCTAGGTCGCTACAGACTAGTAAATGTCCCTGGGCCTGAAATGGTTGATTTCCCCCTCCAGGATGGAGAAGCTGTCTCCATTAAAGTATGTGGATTTTAGTGGGGGGATATAGGTAGCACACAGGAAGACATGTTTTGCTGTTAAGATCATTTCCTTTTGAATTTCTAGCCAAATGTAAAATGTTCCTGTTTTGATTAATTTAATGAAGTGAGTTAGGTCTACTCTATGCTAAATTAGCCCAATGAGTCCCTTCCCTGATTCACAGCTGGTAGTGTGGTGGATGAGACGACCAGCTCTCTGTAACCTAGAGGGTAACCAGTGGGTCCATCTCCTCTATACCACCCACCTGGTAGTGTGGTGGATGAGACGACCAGCTCTCTGTAACCTAGAGGGTAACCAGTGGGTCCATCTCCTCTATACCACCCACCTGGTAGTGTGGTGGATGGGATGACCAGCTCTCTGTAACCTAGAGGGTAACCAGTGGGTCCATCTCCTCTGTACCACCCACCTGGTAGTGTGGTGGATGGGATGACCAGCTCTCTGTAACCTAGAGGGTAACCAGTGGGTCCATCTCCTCTGTACCACCCACCTGGTAGTGTGGTGGATGAGACGACCAGCTCTCTGTAACCTAGAGGGTAACCAGTGGGTCCATCTCCTCTGTACCACCCACCTGGTAGTGTGGTGGATGGGATGACCAGCTCTCTGTAACCTAGAGGGTAACCAGTGGGTCCATCTCCTCTGTACCACCCACCTGGTAGTGTGGTGGATGAGACGACCAGCTCTCTGTAACCTAGAGGGTAACCAGTGGGTCCATCTCCTCTGTACCATGTTTCTTGTAGGATGACAATGTCTGTATTTCTGATTTCTTTGATGAAGTCCAGGTTTCTTCTCTTTAGGCCAAAGGCAGATGACCTCAGGCCTTGGATATTCCAGGATGATATAGTGAAGGCTTTGTGTTCCAATAAAGTGTCCAATGTTGTTGGTTGTGTGGTTTGGCCTCAGGCTAGTAAGTGTGAGCAGAGCCTGCTGAGCATCTGGTACATGCCATTGGCTTGGGCTAGTGTAAGAGAGTCACACGTATGTGTGACTTCCATGTTGGAAGTTCTTTGCGGGGTGGGGTACATGGGATGTGCAGGAGGGGCATAGATCTGACCTGAGGGGCCTAAATGTAATGAAACATGTAAAACAAGGTAGGCAGAATCAGGACACACTTTGGTGTGTGTGTGTGTGTGTGTGTGTGTGTGTGTGTGTGTGTGTGTGTGTGTGTGTGTGTGTGTGTGTGTGTGTGTGTGTGTGTGTGTCCATTCAGGTCTACTGAAGTCAACAGCTAAAGGTTTCATGTACCACTGGACCTGGGCTGTGTGTATAATAACCGTTCACAGGGCAGAACATTACATCCCTCCCTCCCCCACCCTTCATCTCTCTCTCTATCTCCCCCTCTCTCTCTCCCTTTCTCTCTATCTCCCCCTCTCTCTCCCCCACCCTTCACTTTCTCTCTCTCTCTATATCTCCCCCTTCCTCTCTCTCTCTATATCTCCCCTTCCTCTCTCTCTCTCTATATCTCCCCCTCTCTCCCCTCACCCCTCTCTGTCTCTATATATATATCCCCCTCTCCCCTTACTCTCTCTCTTGCTGTCTCTCTCTCTTTCTATCTCTCTATCTCTCCCCCTTACTCTCTCTCTCTTGCTGTCTCTCTCTTTCTATCTCTCTATCTCCCTCTCTCTCCCCTCTCTCTCTTGCTGTCTCTCTTTCTCTTGCTGTCTCTCTCTCTTTCTATCTCTCTATATCTCCCTCTCTCTCCCCCTTCCTCTCTCTCTTGCTGTCTCTCTCTCTTTCTATCTCTCTATATCTCCCCTTCCTCTCTCTCTTCCTGTCTCTCCATCTCTCTATATCTCCCCCTCTCTCTCCCCCTTCCTCTCTCTCTTGCTGTCTCTCTTTCTCTTGCTGTCTCTCTCTTTCTCTTGCTGTCTCTCTCTTTCTCTTTCTCACACACATGGATGGATGCCTATGTGTCTGGTAAGGATCCAACATGCATCTAATCGCGACAAAAGTGAGGACAGATACACAGAAATATGTTTGAAAGTGCTTTAATGACGTGAATCAACTCTGGCACAACTGTGTGTGTGTGTGTGTGTGTGTGTGTGTGTGTGTGTGTGTGTGTGTGTGTGTGTGTGTGTGTGTGTGTGTGTGTGTGTGTGTGTGTGTGTGTGTGTGTGTGTGTGTGTGTGTGTGTGTGTGTGTGTGTGTGTGTGTGTGTGTGTGTGTCAGATGACAAAGTGTGAGAAGTGTTCTTGTCAATTTCTATGGGTGACTGACATCATTGAACTCTCTTTGCAGAAAAAGTTTGTGCATGTGACATCATCACTATGTCTGTTTCTGTTTTAGTCCAACCAGTCACACCTCCTTCTCTGCACTGTGACGTCACAATTCCAGTCCGTCTCTCTCTGGCTGCTTCTTCTCTCTGGTCATCCATCCACAGAAGTCACAGACCGGCCGACTCAACACATCTCTGGTGCTGCTTCAAACTGAAACAGACGAGAGACAGGTGTAAACAACAGACAGAATAAATTAGAGATAGAAAGAGAAAGAATGAGAGAGATGAGGGAGAGAGAAAAAGATAAGACGAAGAGAGTAGGGCAAGAGTGGGGGTGATGTCATACCGACTCATGAGAACAGAGCTGGGAGCTAAGAATCATTCTATTACACAAGGAATCATTCTATTACACGAATAATCATTCTATAACACGAATAATCATTCTATAACACTAAGAATCATTCTATAACACTAAGAACCATTCTATTACACTAAGAACCATTCTATTACACTAAGAACCATTCTATTACACTAAGAACCATTATATAACACTAAGAATCATTATATAACACTAAGAATCATTCTATTACACTAAGAATCATTCTATTACACTAAGAATCATTCTATTACACTAAGAATCATTCTATTACACTAAGAATCATTCTATTACACTAAGAATCATTCTATTACACTAAGAACCATTATATTACACTAAGAACCATTCTATAACACTAAGAACCATTCTATTACACTAAGAACCATTCTATTACACTAAGAATCATTCTATTACACTAAGAACCATTATATTACACTAAGAACCATTCTATAACACTAAGAACCATTCTATTACACTAAGAACCATTCTATTACACTAAGAACCATTATATTACACTAAGAATCATTCTATTACACTAAGAATCATTCTATTACACTAAGAATCATTCTATTACACTAAGAATCATTCTATTACACTAAGAACCATTATATTACACTAAGAATCATTCTATAACACTAAGAATCATTCTATTACACTAAGAACCATTATATTACACTATAACACTAAGAATCATTCTATAACACTAAGAACCATTCTATAATACTAAGAATCATTCAATTACACCCCCAGAGAGAGATACATGTAAGTATGACTTGGAGAGACAAGAGACATGAGAGAAGAGAGAGAGAAACTAACAATGTTCTTCTTTAAAAAAGAAAGAATGATCTGATTAGTCAGAAATGGAGAAATATGCAGCTCGTTAACCAAGCCTCCTAATTGAATCAATAACATTTATTATGACATTTTTCACGATTCATAAGATTAATATCAATAACAACTACAATTTGCTCTCAACTTGGGAAGCATCCCCAATGGTACCCTATTCCCTATATAGTGCACTACTTTTGACCAGAGCCCTATGGGCCCTATATAGGGAATAGGGTGCCATTTGGTATGGATTCTGGGACTTAATAATGTGTCTATATTAATCATGTCCTGGCATAAAGTCCAGAGCTTCACCCTGTTCCATTTCTGTCATTATATTTGATTAGTGTTACTGCATGTGTTGTCATGGACTGTTGTTACCAAACTCTGATGGAAAGAGAAATAGTCCCACACGCACGCACACACACACAAACAGTTTCTAGGACTCAATTCCATTAGTGCTTTGATTATTGAGGAAGATTGGAGGAGAGGAGGAGGAGAGTTCCATTAGCACTGTGTGTAATGAGGAGAGGAGGAGGAGAGATCCATTAGCGCTGTGTGTATTGAGGAGAGGAGGAGGAGAGTTCCATTAGCGCTGTGTGTATTGAGGAGAGGAGGAGGAGAGATCCATTAGTGCTGTGTGTAATGAGGAGAGGAGGAGGAGAGTTCCATTAGCGCTGTGTGTATTGAGGAGAGGAGGAGGAGAGTTCCATTAGCGCTGTGTGTATTGAGGAGAGGAGGAGAGTTCCATTAGCGCTGTGTGTATTGAGGAGAGGAGGAGGAGAGTTCCATTAGCGCTGTGTGTATTTCCATTAGCGCTGTGTGTATTGAGGAGAGGAGGAGAGTTCCATTAGCGCTGTGTGTATTGAGGAGAGGAGGAGGAGAGTTCCATTAGCGCTGTGTGTATTGAGGAGAGGAGGAGGAGAGTTCCATTAGCGCTGTGTGTAATGAGGAGAGGAGGAGGAGAGTTCCATTAGCGCTGTGTTGTTATGCTGGTGAATGAGGACCCAAAAGCGACTTAACGAAAACAGAGTCTTTATTCCAGTATTTGACAAAAGTGATAATCCTGGATATATCAAGGTGAAAACAAAACAGGAAAACTGAAATCCACTCGTAGTAGCGAGGACTGACTGGAGACTCGACCATAGACTGCAGGTTGCTTCGGGAAGGCACCGGCCGTAGCAGACCTAGACACCTGCTCACACGCAGCATCTGAAGAAGGTAAAACACGACAGGGCGAGACAAGGACACAGAACAGCGAACATCATACAAGGATCCGACAAGGACAGAAGTGGAAAACAGAGGGAGAAATAGTGGCTCTAATCAGAGGGCAAAATAGGGGACAGGTGTGAAAAGAGTAAATGAGGTAGTTAGGAGAATGAGGAACAGCTGGGAGCAGGAACAGGAACGGAGAGGGAGAGAGGGAGGGGAAGAGAGGGATAGAAAGGGGAAAGAACCTAATAAGACCAGCAGAGGGAAACGAATAGAAGGGAAGCACAGAGACATGACATGATAACCAATGACAAAACATGACAGTATCCCCCCACTCACCGAGCGCCTCCTGGCGCACTCGAGGAGAACCCTGGCGGCAACGGAGGAAAGCATCAATCAACGAACGGTCCAGCACGTCCCGAGATGGAACCCAACTCCTCTCCTCAGGACCGTAACCCTCCCAATCCACTAAGTACTGGTGACCACGTCCCCGAGAACGCATGTCCATGATCTTTCGTACCTTGTAAATAGGTGCGCCCTCGACAAGGACGGGGGGAGGGGGGAAGACGAACGGGGCGCGAAGAAAGGGCTTGACACAGGAGACATGGAAGACAGGGGGGACGCGGCGAAGATGTCGCGGAAGAAGCAGTCGCACTGCGACAGGATTGACGACCTGGGAGACACGGAACGGACCAATGAACCGCGGAGTCAACTTGCGAGAAGCTGTCGTAAGGAAGGTTACGAGTGGAAAGCCACACTCTCTGGCCGCGACAATACCTAGGACTCTTAATCCTACGTTTGTTGGCGGCTCTCACAGTCTGCGCCCTGTAACGGCAAAGTGCAGACCTCACCCTCCTCCAGGTGCGCTCACAACGTTGGACAAACGCCTGAGCGGAGGGAACGCTGGACTCGGCGAGCTGGGACGAGAACAGAGGAGGCTGGTACCCCAGACTACTCTGAAACGGAGATAGCCCGGTAGCAGACGAAGAAAGCGAGTTGTGAGCGTATTCTGCCCAGGGGAGCTGTTCTGCCCAAGACGCAGGGTTTCTAAAAGAAAGGCTGCGTAATATGCGACCAATCGTCTGATTGGCCCTCTCTGCTTGACCGTTAGACTGGGGATGAAAACCGGAAGAGAGACTGACGGAAGCACCAATCAAACGACAGAACTCCCTCCAAAACTGTGACGTGAATTGCGGACCTCTGTCTGAAACGGCGTCTAACGGGAGGCCATGAATTCTGAACACATTCTCAATGATGATTTGTGCCGTCTCCTTAGCGGAAGGAAGCTTAGCGAGGGGAATGAAATGTGCCGCCTTAGAGAACCTATCGACAACCGTAAGAATCACAGTCTTCCCCGCAGACGAAGGCAGACCGGTAATGAAGTCTAAGGCGATGTGAGACCATGGTCGAGAAGGAATGGGAAGCGGTCTGAGACGACCGGCAGGAGGAGAGTTACCTGACTTAGTCTGCGCGCAGTCCGAACAAGCAGCCACGAACGGCGCGTGTCACGCTCCTGAGTAGGCCACCAAAACCGCTGGCGAATAGAAGCAAGCGTACCCCGAACGCCGGGGTGGCCAGCTAACTTGGCAGAGTGAGCCCACTGAAGAACAGCCAGACAGTAGAAACAGGAACGAAAAGAGGTTACTAGGACAAGCGCGGCGACGCAGTGTGAGTGAGTGCTTGCTTAACCTGTCTCTCAATTCCCCAGACAGTCAACCCGACAACACGCCCATCTGGAAGAATCCCCTCGGGATCGGTAGAAGCCACAGAAGAACTAAAGAGACGGGATAAGGCATCAGGCTTGGTGTTCTTATTACCCGGGCGATAAGAAATCACGAACTCGAAACGAGCGAAAAACAACGCTTGACGTGCATTAAGTCGTTTGGCAGAACGGATGTACTCAAGGTTCTTATGGTCAGTCCAAACGACAAAAGGAACGGTCGCCCCCCAACCACTGTCGCCATTCGCCTAGGGCTAAGCGGATGGCGAGCAGTTCGCGGTTACCCACATCATAGTTGCGTTCCGATGGCGACAGGCGATGAGAAAAATAAGCGCAAGGATGGACCTTATCGTCAGACTGGAAGCGCTGGGATAGAATGGCTCCCACGCCCACCTCTGAAGCGTCAACCTCGACAATGAATTGTTTAGTGACGTCAGGAGTAACAAGGATAGGAGCGGATGTAAAACGCTTCTTGAGGAGATCAAAAGCTCCTGGGCGGAACCGGACCACTTAAAGCACGTCTTGACAGAAGTAAGAGCTGTGAGAGGGGCAGCAACTTGACCGAAATTACGAATGAAACGCCGATAGAAATTAGCGAAACCTAGAAAGCGCTGCAACTCGACACGTGACCTTGAACGGGCCAATCACTGACAGCGTGGACCTTAGCGGGATCCATCTGAATGCCTTCAGCGGAAATAACAGAACCGAGAAATGTGACAGAAGAGACATGAAAGGCGCACTTCTCAGCCTTCACGTAGAGACAATTCTCTAAAAGGCGTTGGAGTACACGTCAAACGTGCTGAACATGAATCTCGAGTGACGGTGAAAAATCAGGATATCGTCAAGGTAGACAAAAACAAAGATGTTCAGCATGTCTCTCAGTACATCATTAACTAATGCCTGAAAAACAGCTGGAGCATTAGCGAGACCGAACGGCAGAACCCGGTACTCAAAATGCCCTAACGGAGTGTTAAACGCCGTTTTCCACTCGTCCCCCTCTCTGATGCGCACGAGATGGTAAGCGTTACGAAGGTCCAACTTAGTAAAGAACCTGGCTCCCTGCAGAATCTCGAAGGCTGACGACATAAGGGGAAGCGGATAACGATTCTTAACCGTTATGTCATTCAGCCCTCGATAATCCACGCAGGGGCGCAGAGTACCGTCCTTCTTAACAAAAAAAAACCCCGCTCCGGCGGGAGAGGAAGAAGGCACCACGGTACCGGCGTCGAGAGAAACAGACAAATAATCCTCGAGAGCCTTACGTTCGGGAGCCGACAGAGAGTATAGTCTACCCCGAGGGGGATTGGTCCCCGGAAGGAGATCAATACAACAATCATACGACCGGTGAGGAGGAAGGGAGTTGGCTCTGGACCGACTGAAGACCGTGCGCAGATCATGATATTCCTCCGGCACTCCTGTCAAATCACCAGGTTCCTCCTGAGAAGAGGGGACAGAAGAAACAGGAGGGATAGCAGACATTAAACACTTCACATGACAAGAAACGTTCCAGGATAGGATAGAATTACTAGACCAATTAATAGAAGGATTATGACATACTAGCCAGGGATGACCCAAAACAACAGGTGTAAAAGGTGAACGAAAAATCAAAAAAGGAAATGGTCTCACTGTGGTTACCAGATACTGTGAGGGTTAAAGGTAGTGTCTCATATCTGATACTGGGGAGAAGACTACCATCTAAGGCGAACATGGGCGTGGGCTTCCCTAACTGTCTGAGAGGAATGTCATGTTTCCGAGCCCATGCTTCGTCCATAAAACAACCCTCAGCCCCAGAGTCTATCAAGGCACTGCATGAAGCAGCCGAACCGGTCCAGCGTAGATGGACCGACAAGGTAGTACAGGATCTTGATGGAGAGACCTGAGTAGTAGCGCTCACCAGTAGCCCTCCGCTTACTGATGAGCTCTGGCTTTTACTGGACATGAAATGACAAAATGTCCAGCAGAACCGCAATAGAGGAAAAGGCGGTTGGTGATCCTCCGTTCCCTCTCCTTAGTCGAGATGCGAATACCTCCCAGCTGCATGGGCTCAGTCTCTGAGCCGGAGGGAGGAGATGGTTGCGATGCGGAGAGGGGGAACACCGTTAACGCGAGCTCTCTTCCACGAGCTCGGTGACGAAGATCTACCCGTCGTTCTATGCGGATGGCGAGTGCAATCAAAGAGTCCACGCTGGAAGGAACCTCCCGGGAGAGAATCTCATCCTTAACCTCAGCGTGGAGTACCTCCAGAAAACGAGCGAGCAACGCCGGCTCGTTCCAGTCACTAGAGGCAGCAAGAGTGCGAAACTCTATAGAGTAATCCGTTATGGATCGATCACCTTGACATAGGGAAGCCAGGGCCCTAGAAGCCTCCCTACCAAAAACTGAACGATCAAAAACCCGTATCATCTCCTCTTTAAAGTTCAGATAATTGTTAGAACACTCAGCCCTTGCCTCCCAGATAGCTATGCCCCACTCTCGAGCCCGACCAGTAAGGAGTGAAATGACGTAAGCAATCCGAGCTCTCTCTCTTGAGTATGTGTTGGGTTGGAGAGAGAACACAATATCACACTGGGTGAGAAAGGAGCGGCACTCAGTGGGCTGCCCAGAGTAACATGGTGGGTTATTAACCCTAGGTTCCGGAGACTCGGAAGACCAGGAAGTAGCTGGTGGCACGAGACGAAGACTCTGAAACTGTCCCGAGAGGTCGGAAACCTGAGCGGCCAGGGTCTCAACGGCATGACGAGCAGCAGACAATAGTGTCTGCCGAGCATTAGTGTCTGCCGAGCATTACTCCCTGGATCTCGACGGCAGTGTTGCGAGAATCCTTAGTCGCTGAGTCCATTCTTGGTCGGATCCTTCTGTTATGCTGGTGAATGAGGACCCAAAAGCGACTTAACGAAAACAGAGTCTTTATTCCAGTATTTGACAAAAGTGATAATCCTGGATATATCAAGGTGAAAACAAAACAGGAAAACTGAAATCCACTCGTCAGTAGAGAGGACTGACTGGAGACTCGACCATAGACTGCAGGTTGCTTCGGGAAGGCACCGGCCGTAGCAGACCTAGACACCTGCTCACACGCAGCATCTGAAGAAGGTAAAACACGACAGGGCGAGACAAGGACACAGAACAGCGAACATCATACAAGGATCCGACAAGGACAGAAGCGGAAAACAGAGGGAGAAATAGTGGCTCTAATCAGAGGGCAAAATAGGGGACAGGTGTGAAAAGAGTAAATGAGGTAGTTAGGAGAATGAGGAACAGCTGGGAGCAGGAACGGAACGATAGGGAGAGAGAGCGAGAGAGGGAGAGAGGGAGGGGAAGAGAGGGATAGAAAGAGGGAAAGAACCTAATAAGACCAGCAGAGGGAAACGAATAGAAGGGAAGCACAGAGACAAGACATGATAACCAATGACAAAACATGACATGTGTGTATTGAGGAGAGGAGGAGAGTTCTATTAGCGCTGTGTGTAATGAGGAGAGGAGGAGGAGAGTTCCATTAGCGCTGTGTGTAATGAGGAGAGGAGGAGGAGAGTTCCATTAGCGCTGTGTGTATTGAGGAGAGGAGGAGGAGAGTTCTATTAGCGCTGTGTGTATTGAGGAGAGGAGGAGGAGAGTTCTATTAGCGCTGTGTGTATTGAGGAGAGTTCTATTAGCGCTGTGTGTATTGAGGAGAGGAGGAGGAGAGTTTCATTAGTGCTGTGTGTATTGAGGAGAGGAGGAGGAGAATTCTATTAGCGCTGTGTGTATTGAGGAGAGGAGGAGGAGAGTTCCATTAGCGCTGTGTGTATTGAGGAGAGGAGGAGGAGAGTGCCATTAGCACTGTGTGTATTGAGGAGAGGAGGAGGAGAGTTCTATTAGCGCTGTGTGTATTGAGGAGAGGAGGAGGAGAGTTCCATTAGCGCTGTGTGTAATGAGGAGAGGAGGAGGAGAGTTCCATTAGCGCTGTGTGTAATGAGGAGAGGAGGAGGAGAGTTCCATTAGCGCTGTGTGTATTGAGGAGAGGAGGAGGAGAGTTCCATTAGCGCTGTGTGTATTGAGGAGGCAGCAGTGTTTCAAATACAAGTTTTATTAGTCGTAAGTACAGGATACACATGGTCTACACCATCCAACTAAATGCTAACTGGCAGGTTCCTTCTGGACAATGCAACAACAAGACATAATACAAGATAACAATACCAACATAAAGATGGAGGAGACGAAGAGAGGTAAACAGAACAGTGGCCTTAATCACGTAATATTTCTACTAATAAAACATACAGACCCACCGCCTATAATTCATTAGGCATTGTGTCATTACAGAGAGAGAGATTGGCTGAGGAGTCGGAACAAAATGCACCCTAAATGGCACCCTATTTCCTATATAGTGCACTTCTTTTGACCAGGGCTTATAGGGCTTTGGTCAAATGTCGTGCACTATATAGGGAATAGGGTGCCATGCTATTTAGGGCACAATACCAGTGTGGTTACAAAGAGAAAGGAGAGAGGAATTGGCTGAGGCAGATTAGACACCCAGTAAATCAAACTCAATGGAATCACTCGGAGCCTTTCAGAAACCAACACCAATCAATACATGGACCGACCGACCGGCGTTACTCTATAATGTAGATGGACAGAATGCAGTGTTGCATTCCATTCTCAGGCAGCTGGTTCCAGTCCATTTAGCCCTCTGAACCACTTTGTGTGTGTTAGAACCTCACCAACCTAGCAATCTAGCCAGCCAGCCTGCCACTCACAATCTGGCAACCCAGCAGTGACCCTGTTCTTACATAATATGTTAACCAACCCTTCAGCTAGTAAGCCAGCTAGCCAGCCTCTCCCTGCCCAATTTGGCAACTCAACCAGCCAGCCTCTCCATTCCCAATCTGGCAACCCAGCCAGCCTCTCCCTTCCCAAATGATGTGTGTGTGTGTGTGTGGAGGGGGGGGTAGATGTCAGGATTATAGGTAAAGATAGAGGTATAGACTGACCAACTGACTGACAGATAGACAAACTCACTCACTTGTTTTGGTGTCTGGAGCCCTGGAGATGTGTGTAGTACTGTTCTATTGAGTTCAGAGTGACATCACACACACTGCAGCTGTAACTGCTCCTCAAACCTGGAGGTACACAGGAACACACAATGGAACTGAACCAAATGATTGGAAATGGATCACAATGGAACTAAATTAAATTATCGGAACATGATCACAATGGAACTGAATCAAATTATCGGAACATGATCACAATGGAACTGAATCAAATGATTGTAATTTGATCACAATGGAACTGAATCAAACAATTGGAACTTGATCACAATGGAACTGAATCAAATGATTGTAATTTGATCACAATGGAACTGAATCAAATGATTGGAACACCTGTCTCCTGTGGACACGTCCTGGACTACTGTGATATGATCTCTGTCTAATCATACAGGGCCGGCCAGAACTAATCAGTTGGAAGGACATTTGATTTCCATTGGGGGCAACTTTGTTCCACAGGGCCTCCTATGTGTGAACTTTTGAGTGTAATTTAACTGTAAAAATGTATTCCCTTTTTAATGTGGCACGAACACAATCTGATTGTCAAACAAATCACTTCAAAAAGTAGGATACCTTCATACTTATGTCCAATATAATCCCACGATCCGAACAGCGCACTGTGCACCTGCCACCTTTCCTTCAATTTCAGTGGTGTAGTGCTATGTTTTTAGGTGAGGGAGCGCAAAATATACTTTTTTAAACGACATCCTAATTTCTCAATTAAAGTTTGTACCGACAGATGCCATTGTAGAACGGGCCTATGACATGTATCTTCAAATGTTACCCTCAAACACCAAATTAGGCGTACCTAATTTCAAAATAGGCCCTCATCACTGTCAAGTGTTAATTCACTCAGGAAACAGCGCCTGAAATCATATAAGAACGGCTAAGTGTAGGTTAACGCTGTCGGGTGCACCGGGACATGTCCCGGTTCCCTGAGGCTCGTTTTGGCTCCTACCGTGAATAGTCAATTTGACCTGTCATAATACAGCAAACTGGAATAAATGGAGGAGAATCCAGTCATCAGGGACACTCACTCTCTCGCTGCAGTGTCCCCGCGCGAGGTCGCGCGCCAAACATGACCTCAGGCCTGTCCGCGACGCGCATAGCAACGGTCTACCTGCTTCCCTACCAACAACATTTCAGACAAGTCGCACGTCGAAATGGACGAAAAGGAAAGGTGGAGCAGAGACGGAGATAATTAAAAGAGAAAGGCCCTTGCCACAGACGTAGCTAAATGCTGCAAAAATAAGTGACATGTTCGCCAGTAAGGGACCAGGTCAGTCAAAAACACTAGCTAAACACACACACCCAGCGTGGTTAGCTAAGTAGCCCAGCTAATAATAGTGGCACAACGGCCGGTCGGCTAAACAGTTTGCACGTCTTCGTGGAGAAGTTGTATCATAGGGTAGTAGCTACTAAAAACAATTGGATACCACGAAATTGGGGAGAAAGGGGGTAACATGAAAATAAAAATGAGTGCAACATAGCGATCATAATATGACATTGAAGGCCATATGTTTCAACTAGTAAAAAATGGTAAACCTGGACTATGGACTTGCCAGCACTGGGTCATGACTCATGCCATATAAACTAGGGAAAGTGCACATACACTGTACAGCGAAACAGGCTCCAGTAACCTAACCATGAACGTAACACAGTAGCCTGTGTGACACAGCGCAGGCAATAACAAAGATCATTAGCGCCATTAGTACCAGCATTACTACAATAATATACTGCTCTGGGAAAAATTCAAGACACCACTCTTAATTATTTCCAGAGCTGTATTAATGCAGTCTACTGATACACTAATGATAGTGAGTATGATAATAGAGTATTTTCTTTGTAGGTGCTCCTGCTCCTGCTGAACTGGAGATGGTGGTCAGTTCAGAGTCAGACTCAGAGCAGGAATCTTCAGCTACAACAAACACAAACCTAAACATGTAGACTATGGTTTTAGATGCATATGTTCTTTATTTATGAGATTATCAGTAGGACTGTAATCGGGGGGGGGGGGCAGACAATCAATGACTGCACAAGTAATACAAGTTTAAGTTGAGGTTATTTACAATGTTAATCTCATTCTGCAGTGCAGCCAGATGTGCAGAGAGAGAGAGAGGTTCAGAGCCCAGTACATGGAAATATAGAAAGGGACAGTGAAAGCACTGAAAATACATTTAATTATTTTTCCTGTCCTCAGTCCAAGGATTTTGACTTATTTTTTCAGTACCACCCAAAACAAACCCCTCAAAGAGTCATTCCCAATGTATTCCACTCCAAAGATGTCACAAACAGAAAATGGCTGACATTCTATGAAGTTAAATAAAGGTTAAAAAAAATACTCCCTTAAAAAATACTCAACTTCAGTGTAGATGAAGGGGAGGAGACGGTTGAAGAAGGATTTTTAAGTCTTGAGTAAATTGAGATATGGATTGTGTAAGTGTGTCATGCAGAGGGTGAATGGGCAAGACAAAATATTTAAGTGCCTTTGAACAGGGTATGGTAGTAGGTGCCAGGCGCACCGGTTTGAGTGTGTCAAGAACTGCAACGCTGCTGGATTTGTCACGCTCAACAGTTTCCCGTGTGTATCGTGCATGGCCTTCCACCCAAATGACATCCAGACAACTTGACACGACTGTCAAATTTGTGTATATTCCATATGTTAACCAATACTTGAGAAGCGAATACAGTTGATTGACTTCATAACAAGAAGACTGTGAAAACGGTCTACACGGGTGTGTGTGACGCGTCTCTTCCTCCATTCAGATCCTATCGTGTTGACGATCGCAAGCTACGGTTTCCCCCCGCTAGTCAGGTTGGCCTAATGTTGCATTTCTTGCCTTTTTTATTATTTATGGGGGCATTTCATCAGTACATTGCATTTATGGAAAGCATGCATGCAAAGTTATGTAGCATTTGATGCATGTCAGATCCACATGGGCAAATTAGATTCAAATAATGCATAATAATAACGATTTTCATAGCTTTGGGTGTCCAAAAGATAAGAGTTCACAACTTTCTCCAAATGCAGATAAATGCTGGCTTCTAACTAACATCAAGTAAGTTAGGTACCAGTGTTGTGCCGAATATCCCCCTGCCAGAATCCACCCCTGCCTCTAATTTCCTTAATTTTGTGGCTCGAGTCAAATACTTTCGGTGACACACATCAGAGTCAAATAGTTTCTAGAGAACAAACTTCATGCCAGAAAAGGCAACCGACATGAATCATTAATGTGTGTGTGTTATATTAAACATAGAAGAGGGAGTAAAATGTTGGCAAGCAATAAACATTTCAGGACGGGGGGGGTTCCGCCCAGGGCGACATACAAGCAAGAACCGCCACATACACTTGAAACAATTAGCCAAACTTAAAACTGCAGACAAAAATGCTTTCTGCTACTAAGATCAGTGAAAGGTAGGCTAAACTGACACGAGTGAAGAGCAGAAATGTCAACTAGCAAGCAAGTCACAGTAACGAAGAACGCCAAGGGGGGATTCTGGGGGGAGATTTTCGACACAACACCTGTGCAGAAGCAAAGGCTACGTATGTATTACAGGTATAACATATACTTTATTTAACCGAAAATCCCTCATTTATTATAATTAATTGTTTTATGGTTATTTTGAGATGTGTTACACTACTTTCAAGAGTGAACTATTGTATTGTATTTATTTTCTACATGGTGTTAATGCTGTGAGGTCATCAACGGGAGTCATGCTTTTACTCCTCGGTTTGCTCAGAGCCTGATGAGGAGAGGTATGTGTCATGTTACGCTCCGCTCTTTTCAATGCACATGTAAGCAAATGTAAAAAAAAAAGACAACCGAAAATGATATCGTCATTGATTTAGTGTTGCGCTACTGTTTTTTAGGAATATATATTAGTGTGAATGGGGATAATGTTTGATTGCAACTTTGCAAGGTTTGCCCAGCCACCGTTACCTTTGCGGGTCTTTCAGGTGCAGACAGCGTGAGTTTTCTGACAGGAATTCAGCACTCTTGTCTTTTATCAGGCTAATATAGTTGTGTATGGCAGTCCAGACGGCAGCATCAAGCTTGGCTTTGTATTTGTATCCATTCCATGCAGGTATGTTGTGAAATGTGACGATTTGATATGTAATGTTTATTGTGCTAATTAGTTAGCCGTTGTTAATTTTGTTACTTGTCTGGACATGTCAAAATGGCGTTGTTGCCTCATTAGTTTACCTCAGGTGCAATAGTACACTAAGAAATATTTAGCATTTATTAGCTAATTATTTCTGTACAACATTTATAAAATGAAATGAGTCTTTTGAAAATATGAACACGTACATCTTGTACAATGCATTTTTAGTTGTTGACGTGAGTTAGCTCAGCGCGTGATGAAGAGAGGCTAATATAGTTGTGTTTGGGAGTCCAGACAGCAGCACCAACCTTTGTCTTGTGTTTGTATCCCTTCAGTCACTAAAAGAGAGACAACCAGCAGAATTGTGTCCAGAGACTTGTCTTCCACCTACACATCACCAGAACACAACGCAGAAAGGTACAGTACTGTACAGTGCCTTTAACACGTGCATGATAGGGAGATGAGGCCAGAGGTTGCATTGCATTACAACTTCTCTCTTTTCCCCTCTCTTTTCTCTCTTCCCTCTAACCTCTTTCTCTCTTCCCTCTAACCTCTTTCTCTCTCTCCCTCCCTCCCATTTTCTCTGTTCCTCTTTTTCTCTCCCTCTTTCTTTTTTTCTCTTCTCTTCATTCCACTCCATTCTTTCTCTTTTCTCTCCTCTTTACTCTCACTTTTCTCTCTCCCTTCTCTCCCCTTTCTTTCTCTCTCCCCCTTTCTTTCTCTTTCTCTCTCTTATTTCTCTTCCTCTTTTCAATTTCTTTTCTCTCTCTTATTTCTCTCTCTCTCTCTCCCTTTCTCAATCTTCTCTCTCTTTCTCTCTCTCTCTCTCTCTTTCTCTCTCTCTTTCCCTTTCTCTTCTCTCTCTCTCTCTCATTTCTCTCTCTCTTATTTCTCTCTCTTATTTCTCTCTCTTATTTCTCTCTCTCTCTCTCATTCATTTTTTTCCTAATTCAAGCTGCTTTATTGGTATGAAAAACATTGTGTCACTTTTGCCAAAGCAACAATGTATACAATATACATTGTAATACAATTATAAAAAGATAACAAATAGTAATATAAAATGGTGGTAAATGATAATACAACATGAAATACAAAAATAACAAGGTAAGTCAGTAGTAGAAATATAATAAATAAAAATGGAAAATGAAACAAACTAACTTATAACTAATCTTCACCATTACATCAGTACTACAACTACCATCATTACTACTACTACTACTACCATCATCATTACTACTACTACTACTACCATCATTACTACTACTACTACTACCATCATTACTACTACTACTACCATCATTACTACTACTACTACTACCATCATTACTACTACTACCACCACCATCATTACTACTACTACCACCACCATCATTACTACTACTACTACCACCATCATTACTACTACTACTACCACCATCATTACTACTACTACTACCACCATCATTACTACTACTACCACCACTGCTACTATTACTATTATTACTACTACTCATACCACCATCATCACTAAACTGCTATCATTACCCTACTACCACCACAACCACCATTACTACTACTACTGCAACCACCATTACTACTACTACTACTACAACCACCACCACCATCACTACTACTACTACCATCATCACTAAACTGCTATCATTACCATCACCCTACTACTACTACTACACCACCACCATTACTACTACCACTACTACTCCTACTCATACCACCATCATCATTACTACTACTACTACTACTCATACCACCATCATCACTAAACTGCTATCATTACCCTACTACTACCATCATCATTACTACCACCACCATCATCACTAAACTGCTATCATTACCCTACTACTACCATCATCATTACTACCACCACCACCATCATTACTACTACTACAACTACTACTACCATCATTACCACTACTACTACCTCCATCATCATTACTACTACTACTACCACCATCATTACTACTACTACTACTACCATCATTACTACTACTACTACTACCATCATTACCACTACTACTACTACCATCATTACCACTACTACTACCTCAATCATCATTACTACTACTACTACCACCACCACCACCATTACCACTACTACTACTACCACCATCATCATTACCACTACTACTACTACTACTACTACTACTAGCACTACTACCACTACTACCACCACCAGCAAGAGAAACATCATTGATATATACAGAGAAACGAGTCGGCCCAAGAATTGAACCCTGTGGCACCCCCATAGAGACTGCCAGAGGACCGGACAACATGCCCTCCGATTTGACACAAATCTGGTTAGCTTCTGGAGGTTCTTAAATGTGTTCTAAAATTAAAAATAATAGCGATACCGTATCACATTCGAGACACGAACAAAACACCTCTTCACTGCTATGCCATCTTGGGAAATGATCACTGTTAGTGACGACACCAATGGATGCAATAGCGCTATGTGGCCACCAGATGGAGGTATTGGATAAAAATTAACATGAAGTCACTGCCATTATGGCACAATTTCCAATGGGATTTAAAACATTTTCTTATGGGTAATACTAGGAGGAAGATGGATGTCCCCCCTTAATATAGGGGTAAAAGGGGTCAAAATAAGGAACGCTTCACGAATTTGCGTGTCATCCTTGCGCAGGGGCCATGCTAATCTTCTCTGTATCGTTCCAATTTTAGTATATGTGCTGCCGAAGCGAGCACAATACAGACCTAGGACAGGCCCTCATATATAGAGCACAACCCTCCTGACGTTTCGGATCCTGGTTGGGGTCAAACAGACCTTCTGAGGCTCAAAAACCACCCATAGAAGGTTCCCACAGGATATTGTATAGACATGAAACTGGTAGGGATAATAATGGCTACCTTGTGTGTTGTAATGTTCTAACCTCTGCCTCAGAGTTGCAACGTATGCTGGGTGATATGCGGGTACACTGTGCCGTCGAGGACGTTGATAGGGTAGAACATAATGACGTAACAAAAGCCCTCGCACAAAACCCCACCCACTCACTGAAACCCGACACGCTCTGGGGCTGCATTCACTAAAGGTCCTCATGCATAAACGTAGCAGGAAATGTTGTGAAGCCTACGTCAAAAATACCCTAACATGGGGATTTTAAAATCGTGTACCTTACATGAAAATGTGCTATTTGGTAAGAAAGTGATCAGTGATCAACTGTAAACTGCTGTTTTGTGACATTTTGACTTTAGTTATAGATGTAGACATTTAATTGATTATTATAAGGAATGATTCTAGACTAACATGTAGTGTAATAAGCTTTTGGACTCCTCCCCCTGCTGTTTGAAGTTGCTCTTCCCCTGGTCTTTGTTCCCCCCCTGCTGGTTTTAGTTGCTCTTCCCCTGGTCTTTGTTCCCC
Organism: Oncorhynchus gorbuscha; assembly: GCF_021184085.1. Classification (NCBI taxonomy): domain Eukaryota; kingdom Metazoa; phylum Chordata; class Actinopteri; order Salmoniformes; family Salmonidae; genus Oncorhynchus; species Oncorhynchus gorbuscha. The sequence continues at coordinate 3,976,653 of NC_060190.1, forward strand.
ACCCTTCCCCCGCTCTCTGCAACATGGCCTGGCCAAAGATACTTATAACCAACTCCCCATTTAGTAGCGAGAGAAGCAGAACAGAGCAACACAGAAGAGTAGTAACAGAGGAGAGAGAACTAGAACGAGAGAAACAGCAGAGAGGGAAATGGTAAAGAGAGCGACAGAGAACTAGAGATTCACATGTGGCCTGGCTGTGGTTGGAAGGTGACTGTTTCAACGTTCATGTTGAAACATTGCCAGTGTGGTTCAATTAGAGTTTAAAACTGGTGGTGGGGGGAGAAAGAGACAGAAGGGGGAGAGGGAGAGAATGAGAAAAGAGGAGGGAGACAAAATGGGGAGACACAAAGAGAAAGAAAGGGAGAGTGAGAGACAAAGGGAGGGAAAGAAAAGGGGAGTGAGTGAGAAAAAGGGGGAGAATGATGAAAGAAAAGGGAGAGGAGAAAGAAAAATAGGGAGAGAAAGTGTGACAGAGAAAGAGAGAGAAGAGGGATGTCATTGGATTGGCTGACTGTTTATTTTTTATTTCACCTTTATTTAACCAGGTAGGCTAGTTGAGAACAAGTTCTCATTTACAACTGCGACCTGGCCAAGATAAAGCATAGCAGTGTGAACAGACAACACTGAGTTACACATGGACTAAACAATTAACAAGTCAATAACACAGTATAAAAATAAAAAAAATAGTCTATATACATTGTGTGCAAAAGGCATGAGGAGGTAGGTGAATAATTACAATTTTGCAGATTAACACTGGAGTGATAAATGATGTAGATGGTCATGTGCAGGTAGAGATACTGGTGTGCAAAAGAGCAGAAAAGTAAATAAATAAAAACAGTATGGGGATGATGTAGGTAAAATTGGGTGGGCTATTAACCGATGGACTACGTACAGCTGCAGCGATCGGTTAGTTGCTCAGATAGCAGATGTTTAAAGTTGGTGAGGGAGATAAGTCTCCAACTTCAGCAATTTTTGCAATTCGTTCCAGTCACAGGCAGCAAAGAACTGGAAGGAAAGGCGGCCAAATGAGGTGTTGGCTTTAGGGATGATCAGTGAGATACACCTGCTGGAGCGCGTGCTACGGGTGGGTGATAAGATAAGGCGGAGCTTTACCTAGCATGGACTTGTAGATGACCTGGAGCCAGTGGGTCTGGCGACGAATATGTAGCGAGGGCCAGGCGACTAGAGCATACACGTCTCAGTGGTAGGTGGTATAAGGTGCTTTAGTCACAAAACGGATGGCACTGTGTTAAACTGCATCCAGTTTGCTGAGTAGAGTATTGGAAGCCATTTTGTAGATGACATCGCCGAAGTCAAGGATCGGTAGGATAGTCAGTTTTACTAGGGTAAGTTTGGCGGCGTGAGTGAAGGAGGCTTTGTTGCGGAATAGAAAGCCGACTCTAGATTTGATTTTAGATTGGAGATGTTTGATATGAGTCTGGAAGGAGAGTTTACAGTCTAGCCAGACACCTAGGTACTTATAGATGTCCACATATTCTAGGTTGGAACCATCCAGGGTGGTGATGCTAGTCGGGCGTGCGGGTGCAGGCAGCGAACGGCTGAAAAGCATGCATTTGGTTTTACTAGCGTTTAAGAGCAGTTGGAGGCCACGGAAGGAGTGTTGTATGGCATTGAAGCTCGTTTGGAGGTTAGATAGCACAGTGTCCAAGGAAGGGCCAGAAATATACAGAATGGTGTCGTCTGCGTAGAGGTGGATTAGGGATTCGCCCGCAGCAAGAGCAACATCATTGATATATACAGAGAAAAGAGTCGGCCCAAGAATTGAACCCTGTGGCACCCACATGGCACCCCCATAGAGACTGCCAGAGGACTGGACAACATGCCCTCCGATTTGACACATCTGGTTAGCTTCTGGAGGTTCTTGAATGTGTTCTAAAATTTAAAATAATAGCGATACCGTATCACATTGGGTGAGGCAGGTTACCGGAAGGTATAATCAAATAAAAAATCGAAAAGAGATCGAAAATATAATTTAAATATATATACGAAAAATACAAAAGCACACGAGACACGAACAAAACACGTCTTCACTGCTACTCCATCTTTGGAAATTATCACTGTTAGCGCTATTGCGTATTGGAACAAAATTAACATGAAGTCACTGCCATTTTGGCACAATTTCCAATGGGATTTAAAACATTTTCTTATGGGTAATACTCGGAGGAAGATGGATATCCCCCTTATATATAGGGGTAAATGGGGTCAAAATAAGGAACGCTTCACGAATTTGCGTGTCATTTTTCTTTGTTCCTAATGTTCCAAATACCCATATTGTTCCATTAGTCCTCTCCTCCAATCAGAGTTTTAGCTTGTTTCAAATTGGAGAAAGAGAGCAAAAACCCACTAATGAAAAGTCTAGCTTGTTTCAAATGTTTTTCAGCCAATCATCACTCTCCGAAAGTCTTGGAACGTAACTTGACCACACAAAAAATATTTTCCGGCAGCCATTGTTTTGATCATACCTACCCGGTGAGTATATGTGGTGATTTCGCTTAATTTGCAAAGAAATCCACATCAAGGACTATAAATGTGATGAAATATGACATTAACACCTCTGGCCAACTGCATTTTTCTTTACAACAGAGGCTACCCGAACTGTGTAATTTAACAACGTCTGTAGATCGCTAGCTACTGTAGCTCTAGTATAGTGTGCTGCACGCTGTGCGCAGGCAAGTTAGCATTGTCTATCAAACATTTTTCTGACAGAAATGGGTAATATCCTATGTATATATATTGCAAAGAAATGAAAATAATCAACTAGTAAAATGTGATGAAATATGACAATAACACGTCTAGCCAAACGAATTGTTTGACTACAGGAGCTACCTGAACTGTGTAATTTAACAACATCTGTAGATCGCTAGCTACTGTAAACAAAGTTTACAAAAACGCAAAAGTTGATTTGACTGCTAACAACCCTATAAAACCTTAGCTAACATCTATATCAACTCAAACTTGGAATTGTATACTGTTTAATTGTCGATTTTTCTTCGTTTTTTGATGGCATGCATTTGAAGTGTATGTAGTTGAATGCATTGTATTGATGGTCATTGGGGGCAAACGTGTCTTTCTATGTAAACTGAATTTAACTGCATGTGAAATAATAATCACCCTAATCCTACCCATAACCCCCCACTGCTGTCCTCCTCCTAGCAGACCTATCAAGCAAACATAAGTTCCTTTTATATGTATCTAATACGGTTATGCTGTTACTTGTCACTGCACTCCTCAGTCATGATAATAGTGTTTTTCTTGCCTCCTAAGATGGAAAACCCTAGTTTCTGGTTCACGCCCTCACAGGAGTTGGTCCTCAAGTCCACACCCCGGGCAGTAAAAGTGGCCGCTGACGGCCCCCCTGCTTCTGGTGCTCAGGGCCCCCCTGTGAGGGCTAAGAAGTGGGAGGAAGTGGAAGCAGAGGCTCGAGCCCGTGTCGTCTCCGAGGGAGGTGACCCCGGTGCAGAGATGGTCGTCCTGAGCCGGTGCGCAGAGCTGGTCAAAGCAGCTGCTGACATAGACACATGTATGTTTTTACATCACTATTAATTGACATAGGACATTTGAGAATTATTCAGTTCAAGTTTTTGCTGACATGTATTAAAGTGTTTTGAATATTTTTCCCTATCATCAGCCCAAGGAAATGTATTGGTAAGAGTCATCTGGGGTTTTAGAGGAGAGTCACTGCATGTATGCACTATTAAATATCTTCCCTTGCCACGGTAGCTGTCATCCTGTATGTGGCTGTCATCCTGTATGTAGCTGTCATCCTGCATGTCACGTAATCACGACTTTCTATTTTCCATTTCAATCACTAATTTCATGTAAGTTTTACACTCAAACTTGACCAATACTCATTTAATTATTTTGTTACATCCTATCACTGATTGATATTCATCTGGGCATGTTGGAATTGTGCTATTAACTTAGTCACTGTTATCTACATTTACATACATATACATATGTCTGTTCATTCATGGAAGCATTTATTCATTATTTAACCTATATATTTCTGTGTCACTGCAAAAGCCGTAGCCCTACAGCTCCACCCATCGCTCCCTCGGCCTCTGCCTCCAAATGACCGAGCCCTGGTCCCTGCCCCGGTTCCTGACCCGGTCCCTGCTCCTGCCCTACTAGGGCGGAGCGAAGAGGAGGATTTGCCCCGGCAGTCCTTCCTGCCTCCAAGGCCCGCCTCAGAAAGTGCCGAGGTAAATTCATCAACTGTAATTACTCCACATTGTTAAGATATTAAACATTGGACACAGTTGTCTTGTCTCCTGCATACTCTCTCCCTGTCCTTTTCTCTGAAACATTACCATCCCTTCTCCCCCATCACTCTCTCCTCTCACTCAGCTGCTGCTTCCAGAGAGTTGGCGCTCATCTCTCACCAAGGAGCAGCAGCGGTGGATCGGCCGCACGCTGTTCACCAGGGATAGCTTTGGGAGGTCGACACTCACCACTGACCTGGTCACGTGGTGGAACCCTCCCCAACCGCGGCCGATCTACAATCAGCCACCCGCATCCCCCGACCCCTTCTTCGCATGTCAGCTGTTCCTTTGGATGCCCGTACGTATATGGACATACAAGCTGGCATGTCCCCAGTCTGGATGCAGAGGCACACTGTGCCAGGCTGGGCTCTACAAGACCATCCGGAGGGTCTTGGACATTGACCGCTGGTATCTCATGGCCACTGAGTACCTGGAATGCGGCCGGTGTAAGAAGAAGGTCGCGGGGTGGTCACGGGACCTTGTCAGTCAGCTGGACGCTCAGCATCGCTGCCAGTTTCCAGCAATATTGACATACAAGTAAGTTCACAAGGTTTTGTTAGTTAGTAATGAAGTTAAATGAATGCATGTCATTCATATGCTTTCTCTCTCTCTCTTTCTCTCTCTCTAGCCTGTCCTGTGACCTGCGGGTTGTGAGGATGCTGAGGTCGCGCACTTTGGGGAACAGTGCGTCACAGACCTACAGCAAGCTGTGTGAAAGTCACAGCGAGTCCTGGATGCGGCGTTGTATACAGTACCTCGGGGAGTGCAAGCAGTTTCTGGCATTGGGCATTGGGCGGCAGTTCACTGATCCACCGGAGATGCCCCCGGTGCCCTCACCCGTCTGGCTTCTGACAGTCTACAGCCATGACGTGCTATCGCGGCTGGATGAGGTGAAGGCCAGGGTCACCTCCGTCTTTGGGTCCATCTTAAAGATGGACTCTACCAAGAAGGTGAGTTTTCACTTAAAAATGTGAAGATGAGTCATGTCTGATTTTTTTTTTTATATCTATATTTAAATAATGTCTTTACCTTTCTGTCTTTTGTGTGTCTGTCTCCAGGTGACTAAAAAGCTTGCGGGTACCGCTGCAGACACAGCCGCCTGGGTTACCAACGTCGGTAACGAGCATGGGCAGGTCCTCGTCAGTGTCCTCACTGCCGGTGAGGGCGAGGGCCTGCTCCCCATGGCGGCTGGTCTCATGGAACGGTACCGGCTCGCCGGGGTGGCGCCCCCCAAGCTCATGTACGTGGACCGAGACTGCTGCTCCAGCCTTGGCGGATCAAAGACAGCTGCCATGTACAATGACTGGGACCAGCTGGTGGTTCGGCTGGACATCTGGCACCTGATGCGGCGGTTCGCGTCAGGTGTCACCACTGAGAGCCACCAGCTCTACGGTCCCTTCATGCGGCAGCTGTCAACCTGCATCTTTGAGTGGGATGCAGGCGATGTCTGCCGACTGCTGGAGGCCAAGAGGTCTGAGCTGGAGAGGAAGCACGGGATGGTCGGCCTCACCGAGGCAGAGGTTTCGAAGAAAATCGGCAGGAAGGAGATTGCGCTTCACTGCCGGCGTCGTACGCGTGGAGCTGCGGCGACAGAAGTCCTTCTTCTTGACCTCCTCGAGACCTTCAACAGCGAGAAGGGGCTCGACACCCTGGGCATCCCGTTGCTGGACTCCAGCCGCATTCAGGCGATCTGGAAAGAGCAGAGGCGCCACCTCCACTGCATACAGGACCCACCCGGTGTACAGCTGTACACCGAGACCGGCAAAATCACCAAGGGCGGCGTGATGTTGCCGGTTTATCGCTGCGCACGGGGCTCCACATCCTTGGAGTCATTCCATCTCCACCTCAACCGGTTCATCCCAGGTAATTGTCATTGTGGAGCTTAAAGTAATGCTTAATGTTTAATGTTAACAGCAACAGCTCTCCCAACCTAATCGTGCATTGTTCTCTCAGGTACCAGGGCAAATGCAATGCATTTCCAGGCATTCCTGTTGGATGGACTGATGAGGTGGAACGAGGACCGTGCGCAGGCAGCAGTGGAGGGGAAGAACAGGAAGCCCCTGCTCTCCTACAGTGGCCACCTGCAGCACATCCTTAACCTTAGCAGCCAAATTGTGCTGGGCAAGGATCAGGTTAAGGACTACACCAAGCCTAGCGAGTACACAGGTAAGTCAAGTAAGAGAATGAACATTTACATCAGTTGCATTAATTACATCCCATTAACACTTCTCTACTCTGCTTTTTATTTTATTTATTTCATAGGGGAACTCCTCGGAGTGGAGTACCTGTACTCGCAGACTGGCAGAGTGCTGCAGGATGTCAGCGGGGACCCTGACCTTCCGGAAGAGGCCGCCGTCGAGCAGCTCGACGAGGAGGACGAGGGCTTTCAGGAGGAGGATGTAGACAAGACAGTCCACATCCCTCACGTCACTCCTATGAGCGCCCCGTCCTCCAGCTCAGCAGCACCTCTGTCATGGGGACCTGCTGACGCACCCAGGTCTGGGCCATCCAGCCCCACCGCCCCTGAAGACGGAAGCTCTCCTGAGGCCCCTGGTCGACACAGTTCTCCTCACCCTGACCACTCCTCTGATTCAGAGGTAATTATACTTGACCTTTTGTGTTGTTAAAAAAATACATGCTATTGTAACCTCTTAAATAAGGAATTGAGACAAACTCTAGACAAGTTTTGGGTGTTTAATAACAAGGATGCCATCAGCTGAGTGCAAACATTTTAGAAAGCTCACAACAAGAGTTTCATTTTACAAGAATCCATCAGTGTGATTCTGTTCGTTACACAATGTAAAATAACATCTATTTCCTTTGTAGAAACATCTGAAGTGTTACCCCTAAATGTAGGACATTATCTCTTTATCTTCAGGAGGAGACTAAAGGTCCTGATGCAATGCCAGGCTACCAGCATGTCCGCAGGCTTGCCAGGGCCTTGGTGGGGGTGAGGAACCGTCAGGGGTTGTCGGTCCGCAGGGTAGACGGTCTGGTGGCACTGTGGCAGGTGCTGGCAGACTTCGACAAACAGCGCTTGATCTACCCTGCCCGACACCAGGAGAGGATCGTTCAGGGGCGGTTCAAAACAACGAAGGGGAAGTCGTCCATTATCCTAGGAAAAGACTCTCTCCAACGGTATGTTGTTAGTGTTCATGTCCTCCACCTTACTATTTTATTGCCTGCCTCTACATTACATGCATATGAAGGTCAGGCGATGGCTATCATTCTTCAATGTTCTCTAATTATTTATCTCCTCTGTTTCACTTGCCTTCTCGGACTCAACTCGGGCCCTGCAAATTGGCCGGGCACCAGCCGTTTGGTGGAGGCCATTTGCAGTCAGCTCTGTCAAATCCATCCCAGCGCCACGAAGAGCAGGTGGGCGCTCATTCTGGCAGACTACGTGGGCATCAGGGAGGCAGTGCTGACCTCCCCAAGGTTGATGGCCCAGACCAACCTTCAGCTCTTTGAGCTGAATCAAAGGACCATCAGTCAGTGGTAAGACATTAACTTATGGACGACTTGTTACATAAAGCCTTGTGACTAATGACAATCTGAGTGACAGCTTGTTTGTTTTCTCTCCCTGTTTCAGGTATTCCCGGCGTCAGAAGGAGAGGGAGAGGATGGTGCTGCAGCAGGGAATGGGGCTCGCTGCTGCCCCCAGCGTCACCACCCAGCCCCTCCCTGCAGCCAAGCCCCTCCACTTAAAGCAGGAGGGAATCAGGGCACCCTTCCCTTTCCCTACGCCACCCTCCCCCCCGGTCCCACGCCAAACCATCCAGCAAGGAGAGCCCGCCCACGTGCCCATTCTGCCAGCCCACCTGGAGCAACAACCCCCCGCACTTCCCGGACCCTCCCCAGCCCAAGGACCACAGACGGGCTGCTCTTCACCTCCTCCAGTGTCAAGGACAACGGCTTGGAGGAGGAGGAAGAGGATCGCGGCGGACACAGAGGAGGGGACAGCCGGGAAGAGAAGGCAAAGTGAGCATTACGTCTGCTCCAAATGCGGATTGCCGAAGCGACGGGAGACGGGCCACAGCCGCTTCGGCGGCGTGGCGTTCTGCTCTGTTGCTGCTGGGGGTAAGGACGTGGCCCAGTGGCTGACGGAAATGAAGGACGCTAAGGGGCGAGGTGAAGGACACTGAGCCACTGGCTGGGTGGTCGGACGTTTTTTTATTTGTAAATAGTTCACTGTTCCCCTCTACCTGGACCGAGACCTTGAGCGCGGTGTAGAGGCTTGTGTGTGTTGAGGACCCTCAGAGCTATATTGTCTGTAGTCTTATAGACTACTGGTAGGGTAACCCATGGGTAGGCAGTTCTGAGACGAGACACCAGACTAAAATCGGTTCGTTCCCAAACAAAATCCTGTAAAAAAAAATATAAGAGGATAGACATTAAAATATACTAATATAAATCAAACATGATTTATCAACACATCTTCAGGTGAAAACTCAACTTCTTGGTAGACTAGCTAACCTTTTGCAAACATTTCTGTCCACATTTCACTATAGAGACTAGCTTACATTTCTTTAATGTTTATTGGATTTACATTGCAATAATTATCTTGCATTTCATCCTGTTTCCCTTTGTATATTCTGGTTCATCATTAAAACTCCTAGACTGGGCTTCTGTGTCTGTCTTCCTGTTTAGACCTGGTGCTCAAAGCACATCTCTACTTAATATGCATTGTTGACATGCCCCCTGCAAACTCCTCCTCTCACCCAGCAACACCCCCCCCCTCCCCATTTCCCCTCCTCCTTGGACAGAGAAGAATGGGCAATATCCTGGCCCAAGTAGGGGGCGGGGGGGGGGGGTTCGCCCAGGGCGCCATACAAGCAAGAACCGCCACATACACTTGAAACAATTAGCCAAACTTAAAACTGCAGACAAAAATGCTTTCTGCTACTAAGATCAGTGAAAGGTAGGCTAACCTGACACGAGTGAAGAGCAGAAATGTCAACTAGCAAGCAAGTCACAGTAACGAAGAACGCCAAGGGGGGATTCTGGGGGAGATTTTCAACACAACACCTGTGCAGAAGCAAAGGCTACGTATGTATTACAGGTATAACATATACTTTATTTATAACATATACTTTATTTAACCGAAAATCCCTCATTTATTATAATTGTTTTATGGTTATTTTGAGATGTGTTACACTACTTTCAAGAGTGAATGGGGATAATGTTTGATTGCAACTTTGCAAGGTTTGCCCAGCCACCGTTACCTTTGCGGGTCTCTCAGGTGCAGACAGCGTGAGTTTTCAGACAGGAATTCAGCACTCTTGTCTTTTATCAGGCTAATATAGTTGTGTATGGCAGTCCAGACGGCAGAATCAAGCTTGGCTTTGTATTTGTATCCATTCCATGCAGGTATGTTGTGAAATGTGACGATTTGATATGTAATGTTTAATGTGCTAATTAGTTAGCTGTTGTTAATTTTGTTACTTGTCTGGACATGTCAAAATGGCGTTGTTGCCTCATTAGTATACCTCAGGTACAATAGTACACTAAGAAATATTTAGCATTTATTAGCTAATTATTTCTGTACAACATTTATCAAATGAAATGAGTCTTTTGAAGATATGAACATGTACATCTTGTACAATGCATTTTTAGTTGTTGACGTGAGTTAGCTCAGCGCGTGATGAAGAGAGGCTAATATAGTTGTGTTTGGGAGTCCAGACAGCAGCACCAACCTTTGTCTTGTGTTTGTGTCCAGAGACTTGTCTTCCAACTACACATCACCAGAACACAACGCAGAAAGGTACAGTACTGTACAGTGCCTTTAACACGTGCATGATAGGGAGATGAGGCCAGAGGTTGCATTGCAATCTCTCCCTCTCCCTCCCTCCCCCTCTCTCCCCTCTCCCCTCCCTCCCTCTCATTTTTTCCCCCATTACTACTACTACTACCATCATCACTAAACTGCTATCATTACCATCACCCTACTACCACCACCATTACTACTACTCATACCACCATCATCATCATTACCACTACTACTACTACCACCACTACTACTCATACCACCATCATCACTAAACTGCTATCATTACCCTACTACTACCTCCATCATCACTACTACTACTACCATCATTACTACTACTACCACCACCATCGTTACTACTACTACTACTACTACTACTACCATCATTACCACTACTACCTCCATAATCATTACTACTACTACTACCTCCATCATCATTACCACTACTACTACTACCACCATCATCATTACCACTACTACTACTACCACCATCATTACCACTACTACTACTACCACCACCAGCAAGAACAACATCATTGATATATACAGAGAAGAGTCGGCCCAAGAATTGAACCCTGTGGCACCCCCATAGACTGCCAGAGGACCGGACAACATGCCCTCCGATTTGACACAAATCTGGTTAGCTTCTGGAGGTTATTGGATGTATTCTAAAATTAAAAATAATAGCGATACCGTATCACATTCGAGACACGAACAAAACACCTCTTCACTGCTATGCCATCTTGGGAAATTATCACTGTTAGTGATGACACCAATGGATGCAATAGCGCTATGTGGCCACCAGATGGAGGTATTGGAACAAAATTAACATGAAGTCACTGCCATTATGGCACAATTTCCAATGGGATTTAAAACATTTTCTTATGGTAATACTAGGAGGAAGATGGATGTCCCCCCTTAATATAGGGGTAAAAGGGGTCAAAATAAGGAACGCTTCACGAATTTGCGTGTCATCCTTGCGCAGGGGCCATGCTAATCTTCTCTGTATCGTTCCAATTTTAGTATATGTGCTGCCGAAGCGAGCACAATACAGACCTAGGAGAGGCCCTCATATATAGAGCACAACCCCCTTGACGTTTCAGATCCTGGTTGGGGTCAAACAGACCTTCTGAGGCTCAAAAACCACCCATAGAAGGTTCCCACAGGATATTGTATAGACATGAAACTGCTAGGGATAATAATGGCTACCTTGTGTGTTGTAATCTTCTAACCTCTGCTTCAGAGTTGCAACGTATGCTGGGTGATATGCGAGTACACTGTGCCGTCGAGGACGTTGATAGGGTAGAACATAATGACGTAACAAAAGCCCTCGCACAAAACCCCACCCACTCACTGAAACCCGACACGCTCTGGGGCAGCATTCACTAAAGGTCCTCATGCATAAACGTAGCAGGAAATGTTGTGAAGCCAACGCCAAAAATACCCTAACATGGGGATTTTAAAATCGTGTACCTTACGTAAAAATGTGCTATTTGGTAAGAAAGAAAGTGATCAGTGATCAAATGCAAAAACTGCTGTTTTGTGACATTTTGACTTTAGTTATAGTTGTAGAGACATTTAATTGATTATTATAAGGAATGATTCTAGACTAAAATGTAGTGTAATGAGCTGTTGGACCCCCCCCCCCCCCGCCCCGCTGGTTTTTGGTCTTTGTTCCCCCCCCCTGCTGGTTTTAGTTGCTCTTCCCCTGGTCTTTGTTCCCCACCCTTCCCCCACTCTCTGCAACATGGCCTGGCCAAAGATACTTATAACCAACTCCCCATTTAGTAGCGAGAGAAGCAGAACAGAGCAACACAGAAGAGTAGTAACAGAGAGGAGAGAGAACTAGAACGAGAGAAACAGCAGAGAGGGAAATGATAAAGAGAGCGACAGAGAACTAGAGATACATGTGGCCTGGCTGTGGTTGGAAGGGTGGGGTGACTGTTTCAACGTTCATGTTAACACATTGCCAGTCAAATCAAATCAATTTTATTTCTATAGCCCTTCGTACATGAGCTGATATCTCAAAGTGCTGTACAGAAACCCAGGCTAAAACCCCAAGCAAGCAATGCAGGTGTAGAAGCACAGCGGCTAGGAAAAACTCCCTAGAAAGGCCAAAACCTAGGAAGAAACCTAGAGAGGAACCAGGCTATGAGGGGTGGCCAGTCCTCTTCTGGCTGTGCCGGGTGGAGATTATAACAGAACATGGCCAAGATGTTCAAATGTTCATAAATTACCAGCATGGTCAAATAATAATAATCACAGTAGTTAGAGGGTGCAGCAAGTCAGCACCTCAGGAGTAAATGTCAGTTGGCTTTTCATAGCCGATCATTAAGAGTATCTCCACCACTCCTGCTGTCTCTAGAGAGTTGAAAACAGTATGTCTGGGACAGGTAGCACGTCCGGTGAACAGGTCAGGGTTCCATAGCCACAGGCAGAACAGTTGAAACTGGAGCAGCTGCACGGCCAGGTGGACTGGAGACAGCAAGGAGTCATCATGTCAGGTAGTCCTGAGGCATGGTCCTAGGGCACAGGGTCCTCCTCAGAGTGAAAGAAAGAGCGAAAGAGAGAATTAGAGAGAGCATACTTAACTTCTTAGATATAGGGGGCGCTATTTTAATTTATGGATTAAAAAAACATTCCCGTTTTAAACAAGATATTTTGTCACGAAAAGATGCTTGACTATGCATATAATTGACAGCTTTGGAAAGAAAACACTGACGTTTCCAAATCTGCAAAGATATTATCTGTGAGTGCCACAGAACTGATGCTACAGGCGAAACCAAGATTACATTTCAAATAGGAAATGCCCCAGATTTTGAATGCGCTTTGTTCCAATGTCTCCTTATATGGCTGTGAATGCGCAAGGAATGAGCCTACACTTTCTGTCGTTTCCCCAAGGTGTCTGCAGCATTGTGACGTATTTGTAGGCATATCATTGAAAGATTGACCATAAGAGACTACATTTACCAGGTGCTCCGGTTGGTGTCCTCCGTTGCAATTATTGCGTAATCTCCAGCTGCGTGTATTTTACCATTTGCTTCAGAGGAGAAACCAAACTGCCACGAATTACTTATCATCAAATAGATATGTGAAAAACACCTTGAGGATTGATTCTAAACAACGTTTGCCATGTTTCTGTCGATATTATGGAGTTAATTTGGAAAAAAGTTCTGCGTTGTAATGACTGAATTTTTGTTTTTTTTCCTTAGCCAAACGTGATGAACAAAACGGAGCGATTTGTCCTACACAAATAATATTTTGGGAAAAACGGGACATTTGCTATCTAACTGAGAGTCTCCTCATTGAAAACACCCAAAGTTCTTCAAAGGTAAATTATTTTATTTGAATGCTTTTCTTGTTTTTGTGAAAATGTGGCCTGCTGAATTCTTGGCTTAATGCTATGCTAGCTATCAATACTCTTACACAAATGCTTGTGTAGCTATGGTTGAAAAGCATATTTTTAAAATCTGAGATGACAGAGTTGTTAACAAAAGGCTAAGCTTGTGAGCCAATATATTTATTTCATTTCATTTGCAATTTTCATGAATAGTTAACGTTGCGTTATGGTAATGAGCTTGAGGCTATAATTACGCTCCCGGATACGGGATTGCTCGACGCAACAGGTTAAATTCACACAGGACACCAGATAAGACAGGAGAAGTTCTCCAGATATAACAAACTGACCCTAGCCCCCCGACACAAACTACTGCAGCATAAATACTGGAGGCTGAGACAGGAGGGGTCAAGAGACACTGTGGCCCCATCCGATGATAGCCCCGGACAGGGCCAAACAAGAAGGATATAACCCCACCCACTTTTCCAAAGCACTGCCCCCACACCACTAGAGGGATATCTTCAACCACCAACTTGCCATCCTGAGACAAGGCCGAGTATAGCCCACAAAGATCTCCGCCGCGGCACAACCCGGGGGGGCAACCCAGACAGGAAGATCACATCAGTGACTCAGTGTGGTTCAATAAGAGTTTTAAAAACTGGTCGTGGGGGGAGAAAGAGAAAAGGGAGAAAGAGACAGAAGGGGGAGAGGGAGAATGAGAAACGTGGAGAGAAAAGGGGGAGACAAAAAAAGAAAGAAAGAACAAGGGAGAAAAAAGGGGTGAAACAAAGAAAACAAAAAGGGAGGGAGAGGGGAAAGAACATGAGAAAAGGGGAGGGGGAGAGAAAGCAAAAGGGGATTGAGAAAAAGTGGGTGAATGATGAGAGAAAAGAGAGACAAAAAGGGACAGGAGAAAGAGGACGTGAGAGAGAAGGGGGATGTCATTGGATTGGCTTGACTGTTAGTGATAACACCAATGGATGCAGTAGCTCTATGTGGGCACCAGATAGATGTATTGGAACAAAATTAACATGAAGTCACTGCATTATGGCACAATTTCCAATGGGATTTAAAAAATATAGCCACGGTATGCAATAGCGCTATGTGGCCACCAGATGGATGTTAATTTTGTTCCAATACATCCATCCATCTGATGGCCACATAGCGCTATTGCATACATTGGCCATATTTTCTCTCTCTCCCTTTCACTCTGCTCCCACTTTTTGCTCCCTTTCTCTTGCTCCCTTTTTGTTTCTCTCTCTCGGTCCCTTTTTGTTTCTCTCTCTCGGTCCCTTTTTGTTTCTCTCTCTCGGTCCCTTTTTGTTTCTCTCTCTCGCTCCCTTTTGTTTCTCTCTCCCTTTTTCTTTCTCTCTAATTTTGCACACCCAATTTTTCAGTTTTTGATTTGTTAAAAAAGTTTGAAATATCCAATAAATGTCGTTCCACTTCATGATTTTGTCCCACTTGTTGTTGATTCTTCACAAAAAAATACAGTTTTATATCTTTGTTTGAAGCCTGAAATGTGGCAAAAGGTCGCAAAGTTCAAGGGGGCCGAATACTTTCGCAAGGCACTGTATAAGGGGGGACATCCATCTTCCTCCGAGTATTACCCATAATAAAATGTTTTAAATCCCATTGGAAATTGTGCCATCATGGCAGTGACTTAATGTTAATGTTGATCCAATACCTCTATCTGGTGGCCACATAGTGATAACATCAATGGATGCAATAGCGCTAACAGTGATAATTTCCCAAGATGGCGTAGCAGTGAAGACGTGTTTTATTTGTGTCTCGTGTACTTTTGTATTTTTCGTATATATATATTTAAATTTTATTTTCGATCTCTTTTCGATTTTTAATTTGATTATACCTTCCGGTAACCTGCCTCACCCAATGTTATACGGTATCGCTATTATTTTAAATTTTAGAACACATTCAAGAACCTCCAGAAGCTAACCAGATGTGTCAAATCGGAGGGCATGTTGTCCGGTCCTCTGGCAGTCTCTATGGGGGTGCCATGTGGGTGCCACAGGGTTCAATTCTTGGACCGACTCTTTTCTCTGTATACATCAATGATGTTGCTCTTGCTGCGGGTAATTCCCTGATCCACCTCTACGCAGATGACACCATTCTGTATACTTCTGGCCCTTCCTTGGACACTGTGCTATCTAACCTCCAAACGAGCTTCAATGCCATACAACACTCCTTCCGTGGCCTCCAACTGCTCTTAAACGCTAGTAAAACCAAATTCATGCTTTTCAACCCTTTGCTGCCTGCACCCGCATGCCCGACTAGCATCACCACCCTGGATGGTTCCAACCTAGAATATGTGGACATCTATAAGTACCCAGGTGTCTGGCTAGACTGCAAACTCTCCTTCCAGACTCACATCAAACATCTCCAATCGAAAATAAAATCTAGAGTCGGCTTTCTATTCCGCAACAAAGCCTCCTTCACTCACGCCGCCAAACTTACCCTAGTAAAACTGACTATCCTACCGATCCTTGACTTCGGCGATGTCATCTACAAAATGGCTTCCAATACTCTACTCAGCAAACTGGATGCAGTTTATCACAGTGCCATCCGTTTTGTTACTAAAGCACCTTATACCACCCACCACTGCGACTTGTATGGTCTAGTCGGCTGGCCCTCGCTACATATTCGTCGCCAGACCCACTGGCTCCAGGTCATCTACAAGTCCATGCTAGGTAAAGCTCCGCCTTATCTCAGTTCACTGGTCACGATGGCAACACCCACCCGTAGCACGCGCTCCAGCAGGTGTATCTCACTGATCATCCCTAAAGCCAACACCTCATTTGGCCGCCTTTCCTTCCAGTTCTCTGCTGCCTGTGACTGGAACGAATTGCAAAAATTGCTGAAGTTGGAGACTTATCTCCCTCACCAACTTTAAACATCTGCTATCTGAGCAGCTAACTGATCGCTGCAGCTGTACGTAGTCCCATCGGTTAATAGCCCACCCAATTTACCTACCTCATCCCCACACTGTTTTTATTTATCTACTTTTCTGCTCTTTTGCACACCAGTATCTCTACTTGCACATGACCATCTCGATCATTTATCACTCCAGTGTTAATCTGCAAAATTGTAATTATTCACCTACCTCCTCATGCCTTTTGCACACAATGTATATAGACTATTTTTTATACTGTGTTATTGACTTGTTAATTGTTTAGTCCATGTGTAACTCTGTGTTGTCTGTTCACACTGCTATGCTTTATCTTGGCCAGATCGCAGTTGTAAATGAGAACTTGTTCTCAACTAGCCTACCTGGTTAAATAAAGGTGAAATAAAAAATAAAATAAACAGTCAGCCAATCCAATGACATCCCTCTTCTCTCTCTTTCTTTGTCACACTTTCTCTCCCTATGTTTCTTTCTCCTCTCCCTTTTCTCATCATTCTCCCCCCTTTTCTCACTCAAAATCAAAATCAAATAATTTATTTATATAGCCCTTCGTACATCAGCTGATATCTCAAAGTGCTGTACAGAAACCCAGCCTCACTCCCCTTTTTCTTTCCCTCCCTTTGTCTCTCACTCTCCCTTTCTTTCTCTTTGTGTCTCCCCATTTTGTCTCCCTCTTTTCTCATTCTCTCCCTCTCCCCTTCTGTCTCTTTCTCCCCCCACCACCAGTTTTAAACTTATTGAACCTTCCAACCACAGCCAGGCCACATGTATCTCTAGTTCTCTGTCGCTCTCTTTATCATTTCCCTCTCTGCTGTTTCTCTCGTTCTAGTTCTCTCTCCTCTCTGTTACTACTCTTCTGTGTTGCTCTGTTCTGCTTCTCTCGCTACTAAATGGGGAGTTGGTTATAAGTATCTTTGGCCAGGCCATGTTGCAGAGAGCGGGGGAAGGGTGGGGAACAAAGACCAGGGGAAGAGCAACTTCAAACAGCAGGGGAGGAGTCCAAAAGCTTATTACACTACATTTTAGTCTAGAATCATTCCTTATAATAATCAATTAAATGTCTCTACATCTATAACTAAAGTCAAAATGTCACAAAACAGCAGTTTTTGCATTTGATCACTGATCACTTTCTTACCAAATAGCACATTTTCACGTAAGGTACACGATTTTAAAATCCCCATGTTAGGGTATTTTTGACGTTGGCTTCACAACATTTCCTGCTACGTTTATGCATGAGGACCTTTAGTGAATGCAGCCCCAGAGCGTGTCGGGTTTCAGTGAGTGGGTGGGGTTTTGTGCGAGGGCTTTTGTTACGTCATTATGTTCTACCCTATCAACGTCCTCGACGGCACAGTGTACTCGCATATCACCCAGCATACGTTGCAACTCTGAGGCAGAGGTTAGAACATTACAACACACAAGGTAGCCATTATTATACCTAGCAGTTTCATGTCTATACAATATCCTGTGGGAACCTTCTATGGGTGGTTTTTGAGCCTCAGAAGGTCTGTTTGACCCCAACCAGGATCCGAAACATCAAGGGGGTTGTGCTCTATATATGAGGGCCTGTCCTAGGTCTGTATTGTGCTCGCTTCGGCAGCACATATACTAAAATTGGAACGATACAGAGAAGATTAGCATGGCCCCTGCGCAAGGATGACACGCAAATTCGTGAAGCGTTCCTTATTTTGACCCCTTTTACCCCTATATTAAGGGGGGACATCCATCTTCCTCCTAGTATTACCCATAAGAAAATGTTTTAAATCCCATTGGAAATTGTGCCATAATGGCAGTGACTTCATGTTAATTTTTATCCAATACCTCCATCTGGTGGCCACATAGCGCTATTGCATCCATTGGTGTCATCACTAACAGTGATCATTTCCCAAGATGGCATAGCAGTGAAGAGGTGTTTTGTTCGTGTCTCGAATGTGATACGGTATCGCTATTGTTTTTAATTTTAGAACACATTTAAGAACCTCCAG
This sequence comes from Oncorhynchus gorbuscha, assembly GCF_021184085.1. Lineage (NCBI taxonomy): Eukaryota > Metazoa > Chordata > Actinopteri > Salmoniformes > Salmonidae > Oncorhynchus > Oncorhynchus gorbuscha. Next base: position 3,994,948 of record NC_060190.1, read on the forward strand.
AAGCTAACCAGATTTGTGTCAAATCGGAGGGCATGTTGTCCGGTCCTCTGGCAGTCTCTATGGGGGTGCCACAGGGTTCAATTCTTGGGCCGACTCGTTTCTCTGTATATATCAATGATGTTGCTCTTGCTGGTGGTGGTAGTAGTAGTAGTAATGGTGGTGGTAGTAGTAGTAATGGTGGTTGTAGTAGGGTAATGATAGCAGTTTAGTGATGATGGTGGTAGTAGTAGTAGCAATGATGGTGGTAGTAGTAGTAGTGATGGTGGTAGTAGTAGTAATGGTGGTAGTAGTAGTAATGATGGTGGTGGTATTAGTGGTGGTGGTAGTAGTAGTAATGATGGTAGTTGTAGTACTGATGTAATGGTGAAGATTAGTTATAAGTTATTTTTAGTTTTATTTTCAATTTTTATTTATTATATTTCTACTACTGACTTACCTTGTTATTTTTGTATTTCATGTTGTATTATCATTTGCCACCATTTTATATTACTATTTGTTATCTTTTTATAATTGTATTACAATGTATATTGTATACATTGTTGCTTTGGCAAAAGTGACAATGTTTTTCATACCAATAAAGTAGCTTGAATTAGACAGACACAGACAGACAAAATGGGAGGGAGGGAGAAAGAAAGGGGGAGAGTACGTCCCTTCCGTCTTCAAGAGAGCGAGAGTTGCACCCCTTCTGAAAAAACCTACACTCGATCCCTCCGATGTCAACAATTACAGACCAGTATCCCTTCTTTCTTTTCTCTCCAAAACTCTTGAATGTGCCGTCCTTGGCCAGCTCTCCCGCTATCTCTCTCTGAATGACCTTCTTGATGCAAATCAGTCAGGTTTCAAGACTAGTCATTCAACTGAGACTGCTCTCCTCTGTATCACGGAGGCGCTCCGCACTGCTAAAGCTAACTCTCTCTCCTCTGCTCTCATCCTTCTAGATCTATCGGCTGCCTTCGATACTGTGAACCATCTGATCCTCCTCTCCACCCTCTCCGAGTTGGGCATCTCCGGCGCGGCCCACGCTTGGATTGCGTCCTACCTGACAGGTCGCTCCTACCAGGTGGCGTGGCGAGAATCTGTCTCCTCACCACGCGCTCTCACCACTGGTGTCCCCCAGGGCTCTGTTCTTGGCCCTCTCCTATTCTCGCTATACACCAGGTCACTTGGCTCTGTCATAACCTCACATGGTCTCTCCTATCATTGCTATGCAGACGACACACAATTAATCTTCTCCTTTCCCCCTTCTGATGACCAGGTGGCGAATCGCATCTCTGCATGTCTGGCAGACATATCAGTGTGGATGACGGATCACCACCTCAAGCTGAACCTCGGCAAGACGGAGCTGCTCTTCCTCCCGGGGAAGGACTGCCCGTTCCATGATCTCGCCATCACGGTTGACAACTCCATTGTGTCCTCCTCCCAGAGCGCCAAGAACCTTGGCGTGATCCTGGACAACACCCTGTCGTTCTCAACCAACATCAAGGCGGTGGCCCGTTCCTGTAGGTTCATGCTCTACAACATCCGCAGAGTACGACCCTGCCTCACACAGGAAGCGGCGCAGGTCCTAATCCAGGCACTTGTCATCTCCCGTCTGGATTACTGCAACTCGCTGTTGGCTGGGCTCCCTGCCTGTGCCATTAAACCCCTTCAACTCATCCAGATTGCCGCAGCCCGTCTGGTGTTCAACCTTCCCAAGTTCTCTCACGTCACCCCGCTCCTCCGTTCTCTCCACTGGCTTCCAGTTGAAGCTCGCATCCGCTACAAGACCATGGTGCTTGCCTACGGAGCTGTGAGGGGAACGGCACCTCAGTACCTCCAGGCTCTGATCAGGCCCTACACCCAAACAAGGGCACTGCGTTCATCCACCTCTGGCCTGCTCGCCTCCCTACCACTGAGGAAGTACAGTTCCCGCTCAGCCCAGTCAAAACTGTTCGCTGCTCTGGCCCCCCAATGGTGGAACAAACTCCCTCACGACGCCAGGACAGCGGAGTCAATCACCACCTTCCGGAGACACCTGAAACCCCACCTCTTTAAGGAATACCTAGGATAGGATAAAGTAATCCTTCTCACCCCCCCCTTTAAGATTTAGATGCACTATTGTAAAGTGTCTGTTCCACTGGATGTCATAAGGTGAATGCACCAATTTGTAAGTCGCTCTGGATAAGAGCGTCTGCTAAATGACTTAAATGTAAATGTAATGAGGGAGGGAGAGAGAGAGAGAGAGGTTAGAGGGAAGAGCGAAAAGAGAGGGGAAAAGAGAGAAGTTGTAATGCAATGCAACTTCTGGCCTCATCTCCCTATCATGCACGTGTTAAAGGCACTGTACAGTACTGTACCTTTCTGCGTTGTGTTCTGGTGAGGTGTAGGTGGAAGACAAGTCTCTGGACACAATTCTGCTGGTTGTCTCTCTTTTAGTGACTGAAGGGATACAAACACAAGACAAAGGTTGGTGCTGCTGTCTGGACTCCCAAACACAACTATATTAGCCTCTCTTCATCACGCGCTGAGCTAACTCACGTCAACAACTAAAAATGCATTGTACAAGATGTACGTGTTCATATTTTCAAAAGACTCATTTCATTTGATAAATGTTGTACAGAAATAATTAGCTAATAAATGCTAAATATTTCTTAGTGTACTATTTATTGTACCTGAGGTATACTAATGAGGCAAGAACGCCATTTTGACATGTCCAAACAAGTAACAAAATGAACAACAGCTAACTAATTAGCACATTAAACATTACATATCAAATCGTCACATTTCACAACATACCTGCATGGAATGGATACAAATACAAAGCCAAGCTTGATGCTGCCGTCTGGACTGCCATACACAACTATATTAGCCTGATAAAAGACAAGAGTGCTGAATTCCTGTCTGAAAACTCACGCTGTCTGCACCTGAGAGACCCGCAAAGGTAACGGTGGCTGGGCAAGCCTTGCAAAGTTGCAATCAAACATGATCCCCATTCACACTAATATATATTCCTAAAAACAGTAGCGCAACACTAAATCAATGACGATCTAATTTTCGGTTGTCTTTTTTGGACATGTGCATTGAAAAGAGCGGAGCGTAACATAACACATACCTCTCCTCATCAGGCTCTGAGCAAACCGAGGAGTTGTAGTAACATGCGTCTTGGTGAGAGGTGTAGGAGTCAGGCGCAGGAGAGCAGGGATGTCTGAGAAGCGTGTTTAATAATATAGTCCACCAATACGAAATGGCAGACAAAAATCCCAAAATTACGCTCTTGAATAATCAGAAACTCGTGCAAACACACGGAGGAACAAACACAGTTCCGACACTTTACATACACGTGCGTAATAGTGAAAAAACAACAAACATCAAATACAATCGAGCACAATACACACAAGTCTAATCCTGCACGAATTACGGCAGGTAACAGGTGCCCTGCCCTATATACCCACAGAAATCAAAGCAATTGAAAACCAGGTGTGAAAAGGAACACAGACAAAACAACCAGAAAAAGGGATCGGTAGCGACTAGTAGACCGCCGAGCGCCGCCCGAACAGGGAGGGGAGTTACCTTCGGTAGAAGTCGTGACAGTACCCCCCCTGACGTGCGGCTCCGGCCTCGAGGACGACCCGGAGGACGAGGCGCAGGGCGATCCGGATGGAGGCGGTGAAACTCCCTTAGCATAGGTGGATCCAGTATGTCGTCCACCGGCACCCAGCATCTCTCCTCCGGACCGTACCCTCCCAGTCCACGAGGTACTGAAGACCCGACGCCTCGAGTCCAGTATGGACCGAATTGCATACGCCGGCGCCCCGCCGATGTCCAGGGGGGCGGAGGGACCTCCAGCACCTCATCTTCTTGAAGCGGACCAGCCACCACCGGCCTGAGGAGAGACACATGAAACGAGGGGTTAATAAGGTAATACGGGGGAGCTGTAACCTATAACACACCTCGTTTATTCTCCTCAGGACTTTGAATGGCCCCACAAACCGCGGACCCAGCTTCCGGCAGGGCAGGTGGAGGGGCAGGTTTCGGGTCGAGAGCCAGACCCGGTCCCTCGGTGTGTATCCGGGGCCTCGCTGCGGTGGCGGTCGGCACTGGCCTTCTGCCGCCCTTGGGCCCGTTTAAGGTACCCGTGGGCGGCCTCCCAGGTTTCCCTTGAGCGTTTCACCCAATCGTCCACCGCAGGAGCCTCGGTCTGGCTCTGATGCCATGGTACCAGGACCCGCTGATAGCCCAACACACATTGGAAGGGCGACAGGTTCGTAGAGGAGTGGGGGAGTGAGTTCCGGGCCATCTCCGCCCAGGGGATGTACTTCGCCCACTCCCCTGGCCGGTCCTGGCAATACGACTGCAGAAACCTACCCACATCCTGGTTCACTCTTTCCACCTGCCCATTACTCTCGGGGTGAAACCCAGAGGTCAGGCTGACCGAGACCCCCAAACGTTCCATGAACGCCTTCCACACCCTGGACGTGAACTGGGGACCCCGATCAGAAACAATATCCTCAGGCACCCCGTAGTGCCGGAAGACGTGAGTAAACAGGGCCTCCGCCGTCTGTAGGGCCGTAGGGAGACCGGGAAAAGGGAGGAGACGACAGGACTTAGAAAACCGATCCACAACGACCAGGATCGTGGTGTTGCCCTGTGACGGTGGCAGATCGGTCAAGAAGTCAACCGACAGGTGTGACCAAGGCCGCTGTGGAACGGAAAGGGGATATAACTTCCCTCTGGGCAGGTGCCTAGGAGCCTTGCACTGAGCGCACACTGAGCAGGAGGACACATAAACCCTCACGTCCTTGGTTAAAGTGGGCCACCAGTACTTACCACTAAGACATCGCACCGTCCTCCCGATCCCCGGGTGACCAGAGGAGGGGGATGTGTGAGCCCACCAAATTAACCTGTCTCTAACCTCCAGCGGAACATACACCCGTCCCGCTGGACACTGTGGTGGAGTGGGCTCAACACGCGATGCTCGCTCAATGTCTGCGTCCACCTCCCACCTTACAGGTGCCACTAGACAAGAAGCCGGGAAGATGGGCACAGGATCAATGGCCCGCTCCTCCGTATCATATAGGTCGGGACAGTGCATCTGCCTTAGTGTTCTGGGAGCCTGGTCTATAGGAGATGGTAAACCTAAATCGGGTGAAAAACATGGCACACCTTGCCTGACGAGGGTTCAGTCTCCTCGCTGCCCGAATGTACTCTAGATTACGGTGGTCAGTCCAGATGAGGAAAGGGTGTTGGGCCCCCTCAAGCCAATGTCTCCACACCTTCAGGGCTCTGACAACAGCTAGCAGCTCCCGATCCCCCACGTCATAGTTTCGCTCCGCCGGGCTGAGCTTCCGAGAAAAGAAAGCACAGGGGCGGAGCTTCGGTGGCGCACCCGAGCGCTGGGAGAGCACGGCTCCAACCCCAGCTCTGATGCGTCCACCTCCACTTTAAATGCCAAAGAGGGGTCCGGATGCGCCATCACGGGAGCAGAGGTAAAAAATAGCCTTCAGGCGACCAAAAGCCCTGTCCGCCTGAGCCGACCATCCCAGACGCGTCGGCCCCCTTCAGTAGTGACGTAATGGGCGCAGCCACCTGCCCAAAACCCCGGATAAACCTCCGGTAGTAGTTGGCAAACCCTAAGAACCGCTGCACCTCCTTTACCGTGGTTGGAGTCGGCCAATTACGCATGGCTGCAATGCGGTCATCCTCCATCACCAACCCCGATGTGGAAATGCGATATCCAAGGAAGGAGACGGCCTGTTGGAAGAACAAGCATTTCTCAGCCTTGACGTACAGGTCATGCTCCAACAGTCGCCCAAGTACCCTGCGCACCAGAGACACATGCGCGGCCCGTGTAACGGAATAGACCAGAATATCATTGATGTAAACCACCACACCCTAACCGTGCAGGTCCCTGAGAATCTCATCCACAAAAGATTGGAAGACTGCTGGAGCATTCTTCAACCCGTACGGCATGACGAGGTACTCATTATGGCCAGATGTGGTACTAAACGCCGTCTTCCACTCATCTCCCTTCCGGATACGCACCAAGTTATATGCACTCCTGAGATCCAGTTTTGTGAAAAACCGTGCTCCGTGAAATGACTCAATCGCCGTGGCAATGAGAGGTAGCGGGTAACTATACCCCACCGTGATGGAATTTAGACATCTATAGTCAATGCACGGACGCAGACCACCCTCCTTCTTCTTCACAAAAAATAAACTTGAGGAGGCAGGTGAGATGGAGGGCTGAATGAACCCCTGCCCCAGAGATACTGATATGTATGTCTCCATAGCCACCGTCTCCTCCTGTGACAGGGGATACACATGACTCCTGGGAAGTGCAGCGCCTACCAGGAGATTTATCGCACAATCCCCTCGTCGATGAGGTGGTAATTGGGTCGCCTTCTTTTTACAGAAGGCGATAGCCAAATCGGCATATTCTGAGGGAATGTGCACTGTGGAGACTTGGTCTAGGCTCTCCACCGTTGTAGCACCGATGGAAACTCCTACACACCTGCCTGAGCACTCCTCCGACCACCCCTGTAGAGCCCTCTGTTGCCACGAAATCCTGGGGTTGTGACGGGCCAACCAGGGGATCCCCAACACCACCGGAAACGCAGGAGAATCAATGAGCAAGAGACTAATTCTCTCCTCATGACCCTCCTGCGTAACCATACCCAGTGGAGCCATGCCTCCCTGACTAGCCCTGACCCTAATGGTCAGCTATTTAAGGCGTATAATGGGAAGGGTTTGTCCAGCTGAACAAGGGGAATCCCTAACCTGTTCGCTAAACCGCGGTCAATAAAATTCCCTGCCGCGCCTGAATCTACTAGCGCCTTATGCCGGGAAAGAGGGGAAAATTCAGGAAAAACAATCCATACATACATGTGACCAACAGGGGCTCTGGGTGAGCCTGGTGCTGACTCACCTGAGGTGTCCGGGCAGTGGTCGACCTGGCGTCTCGACTCCCGGGGGAACCCCCCCAGCACCGGTCAGCAGTGTGCCCTCTGCGACCACAGCTGGCACAGGAAAGGCCCCCTCCTCCGGTCGCCCTCGCTGAAGCACCTCCTAGCTCCATGGGTGTTGGAGTGGTGGTGCTGGGAGATGGAACTGATAGAGCCTGATCTGGACGTCCGCGGGTCGCCAGCAAGTTGTCCAACCGAATGGACATGTCGATCAATTGGTCCAAGGACAGGGTGGTGTCTCTACAGGCCAGCTCCCTACGGACGTCCTCACGCAAACTACACCTATAGTGATTGATCAAGGCCCTGTCGTTCCATCCCGCGCCAGCGGCCAAGGTCCGGAACTCTAGAGCAAAGTCCTGAGCACTCCTCCTCTCCTGCCCAAGATGGAACAACCGTTCACCCGCCGCTGGACCCTCAGGTGGGTGATCGAACACGGCCCGAAAGCGGCGGGTGAACTCTGGGTAGTGGTCCCTCACCGAGTCAGGATTGTTCCATACGGCATTGGCCCACTCCAGGGCTTTACCTGCGAGGCAGGAGACGAGGGCGTTCACGCTCTCACCCCCGAAGGAGCCGGACGAACGGTCGCCAGGTATAGGTCCATCTGGAGTAAGAAGCCCTGGCACCCGGCCGCCGTCCCATCATATTCCCTCGGGAGGGCGAGTCGAATCCCACTGTGCTCAGGCAATGAAGGAGATGGTAGTGGTACTGGTTGGGGTGTGGCTGATAACGGTGTGGGAAGGCCACCTCTCTCCCATCTCTCCATCGTCGCCATCACCTGATCCATGCCAGTCCGCAGTCGGTGTAATACTGCCGTGTGGTGTTGGAACTCGCTCCTCCACGGACCCTGGGAGTGCGTCCGCTCCTGCTGACTCCATAATTATATAGGTGCAGGATTCTGTAATAACATGCGTCTTGGTGAGAGGTGTAGGAGTCAGGCGCAGGAGAGCAGGGATGTCTGAGAAGCGTGTTTAATAATATAGTCCACCAATACGAAATGGCAGACAAAAATCCCAAAATTACGCTCTTGAATAATCAGAAACTCGTGCAAACACACGGAGGAACAAACACAGTTCCGACACTTTACATACACGTGCGTAATAGTGAAAAAACAACAAACATCAAATACAATCGAGCACAATACACACAAGTCTAATCCTGCACGAATTACGGCAGGTAACAGGTGCCCTGCCCTATATACCCACAGAAATCAAAGCAATTGAAAACCAGGTGTGAAAAGGAACACAGACAAAACAACCAGAAAAAGGGATCGGTAGCGACTAGTAGACCGCCGAGCGCCGCCCGAACAGGGAGGGGAGTTACCTTCGGTAGAAGTCGTGACAGTACCCCCCCCCCCCCTGACGTGCGGCTCCGGCCTCGAGGACGACCCGGAGGACGAGGCGCAGGGCGATCCGGATGGAGGCGGTGAAACTCCCTTAGCATAGGTGGATCCAGTATGTCGTCCACCGGCACCCAGCATCTCTCCTCCGGACCGTACCCCTCCCAGTCCACGAGGTACTGAAGACCCGACGCCTCGAGTCCAGTATGGACCGAATTGCATACGCCGGCGCCCCGCCGATGTCCAGGGGGGCGGAGGGACCTCCAGCACCTCATCTTCTTGAAGCGGACCAGCCACCACCGGCCTGAGGAGAGACACATGAAACGAGGGGTTAATAAGGTAATACGGGGGAGCTGTAACCTATAACACACCTCGTTTATTCTCCTCAGGACTTTGAATGGCCCCACAAACCGCGGACCCAGCTTCCGGCAGGGCAGGTGGAGGGGCAGGTTTCGGGTCGAGAGCCAGACCCGGTCCCTCGGTGTGTATCCGGGGCCTCGCTGCGGTGGCGGTCGGCACTGGCCTTCTGCCGCCCTTGGGCCCGTTTAAGGTACCCGTGGGCGGCCTCCCAGGTTTCCCTTGAGCGTTTCACCCAATCGTCCACCGCAGGAGCCTCGGTCTGGCTCTGATGCCATGGTACCAGGACCCGCTGATAGCCCAACACACATTGGAAGGGCGACAGGTTCGTAGAGGAGTGGGGGAGTGAGTTCCGGGCCATCTCCGCCCAGGGGATGTACTTCGCCCACTCCCCTGGCCGGTCCTGGCAATACGACTGCAGAAACCTACCCACATCCTGGTTCACTCTTTCCACCTGCCCATTACTCTCGGGGTGAAACCCAGAGGTCAGGCTGACCGAGACCCCCAAACGTTCCATGAACGCCTTCCACACCCTGGACGTGAACTGGGGACCCCGATCAGAAACAATATCCTCAGGCACCCCGTAGTGCCGGAAGACGTGAGTAAACAGGGCCTCCGCCGTCTGTAGGGCCGTAGGGAGACCGGGAAAAGGGAGGAGACGACAGGACTTAGAAAACCGATCCACAACGACCAGGATCGTGGTGTTGCCCTGTGACGGTGGCAGATCGGTCAAGAAGTCAACCGACAGGTGTGACCAAGGCCGCTGTGGAACGGAAAGGGGATATAACTTCCCTCTGGGCAGGTGCCTAGGAGCCTTGCACTGAGCGCACACTGAGCAGGAGGACACATAAACCCTCACGTCCTTGGTTAAAGTGGGCCACCAGTACTTACCACTAAGACATCGCACCGTCCTCCCGATCCCCGGGTGACCAGAGGAGGGGATGTGTGAGCCCACCAAATTAACCTGTCTCTAACCTCCAGCGGAACATACACCCGTCCCGCTGGACACTGTGGTGGAGTGGGCTCAACACGCGATGCTCGCTCAATGTCTGCGTCCACCTCCCACCTTACAGGTGCCACTAGACAAGAAGCCGGGAAGATGGGCACAGGATCAATGGCCCGCTCCTCCGTATCATATAGGTCGGGACAGTGCATCTGCCTTAGTGTTCTGGGAGCCTGGTCTATAGGAGATGGTAAACCTAAATCGGGTGAAAAACATGGCACACCTTGCCTGACGAGGGTTCAGTCTCCTCGCTGCCCGAATGTACTCTAGATTACGGTGGTCAGTCCAGATGAGGAAAGGGTGTTGGGCCCCCTCAAGCCAATGTCTCCACACCTTCAGGGCTCTGACAACAGCTAGCAGCTCCCGATCCCCCACGTCATAGTTTCGCTCCGCCGGGCTGAGCTTCCGAGAAAAGAAAGCACAGGGGCGGAGCTTCGGTGGCGCACCCGAGCGCTGGGAGAGCACGGCTCCAACCCCAGCCTCTGATGCGTCCACCTCCACTTTAAATGCCAAAGAGGGGTCCGGATGCGCCATCACGGGAGCAGAGGTAAAAAATAGCCTTCAGGCGACCAAAAGCCCTGTCCGCCTGAGCCGACCATCCCAGACGCGTCGGCCCCCCTTCAGTAGTGACGTAATGGGCGCAGCCACCTGCCCAAAACCCCGGATAAACCTCCGGTAGTAGTTGGCAAACCCTAAGAACCGCTGCACCTCCTTTACCGTGGTTGGAGTCGGCCAATTACGCATGGCTGCAATGCGGTCATCCTCCATCACCAACCCCGATGTGGAAATGCGATATCCAAGGAAGGAGACGGCCTGTTGGAAGAACAAGCATTTCTCAGCCTTGACGTACAGGTCATGCTCCAACAGTCGCCCAAGTACCCTGCGCACCAGAGACACATGCGCGGCCCGTGTAACGGAATAGACCAGAATATCATTGATGTAAACCACCACACCCTAACCGTGCAGGTCCCTGAGAATCTCATCCACAAAAGATTGGAAGACTGCTGGAGCATTCTTCAACCCGTACGGCATGACGAGGTACTCATTATGGCCAGATGTGGTACTAAACGCCGTCTTCCACTCATCTCCCTTCCGGATACGCACCAAGTTATATGCACTCCTGAGATCCAGTTTTGTGAAAAACCGTGCTCCGTGAAATGACTCAATCGCCGTGGCAATGAGAGGTAGCGGGTAACTATACCCCACCGTGATGGAATTTAGACATCTATAGTCAATGCACGGACGCAGACCACCCTCCTTCTTCTTCACAAAAAATAAACTTGAGGAGGCAGGTGAGATGGAGGGCTGAATGAACCCCTGCCCCAGAGATACTGATATGTATGTCTCCATAGCCACCGTCTCCTCCTGTGACAGGGGATACACATGACTCCTGGGAAGTGCAGCGCCTACCAGGAGATTTATCGCACAATCCCCTCGTCGATGAGGTGGTAATTGGGTCGCCTTCTTTTTACAGAAGGCGATAGCCAAATCGGCATATTCTGAGGGAATGTGCACTGTGGAGACTTGGTCTAGGCTCTCCACCGTTGTAGCACCGATGGAAACTCCTACACACCTGCCTGAGCACTCCTCCGACCACCCCTGTAGAGCCCTCTGTTGCCACGAAATCCTGGGGTTGTGACGGGCCAACCAGGGGATCCCCAACACCACCGGAAACGCAGGAGAATCAATGAGCAAGAGACTAATTCTCTCCTCATGACCCTCCTGCGTAACCATACCCAGTGGAGCCATGCCTCCCTGACTAGCCCTGACCCTAATGGTCAGCTATTTAAGGCGTATAATGGGAAGGGTTTGTCCAGCTGAACAAGGGGAATCCCTAACCTGTTCGCTAAACCGCGGTCAATAAAATTCCCTGCCGCGCCTGAATCTACTAGCGCCTTATGCCGGGAAAGAGGGGAAAATTCAGGAAAAACAATCCATACATACATGTGACCAACAGGGGGCTCTGGGTGAGCCTGGTGCTGACTCACCTGAGGTGTCCGGGCAGTGGTCGACCTGGCGTCTCGACTCCCGGGGGACCCCCCAGCACCGGTCAGCAGTGTGCCCTCTGCGACCACAGCTGGCACAGGAAAGGCCCCCTCCTCCAGTCGCCCTCGCTGAAGCACCTCCTAGCTCCATGGGTGTTGGAGTGGTGGTGCTGGGAGATGGAACTGATAGAGCCTGATCTGGACGTCCGCGGGTCGCCAGCAAGTTGTCCAACCGAATGGACATGTCGATCAATTGGTCCAAGGACAGGGTGGTGTCTCTACAGGCCAGCTCCCTACGGACGTCCTCACGCAAACTACACCTATAGTGATTGATCAAGGCCCTGTCGTTCCATCCCGCGCCAGCGGCCAAGGTCCGGAACTCTAGAGCAAAGTCCTGAGCACTCCTCCTCTCCTGCCCAAGATGGAACAACCGTTCACCCGCCGCTGGACCCTCAGGTGGGTGATCGAACACGGCCCGAAAGCGGCGGGTGAACTCTGGGTAGTGGTCCCTCACCGAGTCAGGATTGTTCCATACGGCATTGGCCCACTCCAGGGCTTTACCTGCGAGGCAGGAGACGAGGGCGTTCACGCTCTCACCCCCCGAAGGAGCCGGACGAACGGTCGCCAGGTATAGGTCCATCTGGAGTAAGAAGCCCTGGCACCCGGCCGCCGTCCCATCATATTCCCTCGGGAGGGCGAGTCGAATCCCACTGTGCTCAGGCAATGAAGGAGATGGTAGTGGTACTGGTTGGGGTGTGGCTGATAACGGTGTGGGAAGGCCACCTCTCTCCCATCTCTCCATCGTCGCCATCACCTGATCCATGCCAGTCCGCAGTCGGTGTAATACTGCCGTGTGGTGTTGGAACTCGCTCCTCCACGGACCCTGGGAGTGCGTCCGCTCCTGCTGACTCCATAATTATATAGGTGCAGGATTCTGTAATAACATGCGTCTTGGTGAGAGGTGTAGGAGTCAGGCGCAGGAGAGCAGGGATGTCTGAGAAGCGTGTTTAATAATATAGTCCACCAATACGAAATGGCAGACAAAAATCCCAAAATTACGCTCTTGAATAATCAGAAACTCGTGCAAACACACGGAGGAACAAACACAGTTCCGACACTTTACATACACGTGCGTAATAGTGAAAAAACAACAAACATCAAATACAATCGAGCACAATACACACAAGTCTAATCCTGCACGAATTACGGCAGGTAACAGGTGCCCTGCCCTATATACCCACAGAAATCAAAGCAATTGAAAACCAGGTGTGAAAAGGAACACAGACAAAACAACCAGAAAAAGGGATCGGTAGCGACTAGTAGACCGCCGAGCGCCGCCCGAACAGGGAGGGGAGTTACCTTCGGTAGAAGTCGTGACAGTACCCCCCCCTGACGTGCGGCTCCGGCCTCGAGGACGACCCGGAGGACGAGGCGCAGGGCGATCCGGATGGAGGCGGTGAAACTCCCTTAGCATAGGTGGATCCAGTATGTCGTCCACCGGCACCCAGCATCTCTCCTCCGGACCGTACCCCTCCCAGTCCACGAGGTACTGAAGACCCGACGCCTCGAGTCCAGTATGGACCGAACTGCATACGCCGGCGCCCCGCCGATGTCCAGGGGGGGCGGAGGGACCTCCAGCACCTCATCTTCTTGAAGCGGACCAGCCACCACCGGCCTGAGGAGAGACACATGAAACGAGGGGTTAATAAGGTAATACGGGGGGAGCTGTAACCTATAACACACCTCGTTTATTATCCTCAGGACTTTGAATGGCCCCACAAACCGCGGACCCAGCTTCCGGCAGGGCAGGTGGAGGGGCAGGTTTCGGGTCGAGAGCCAGACCCGGTCCCTCGGTGTGTATCCGGGGCCTCGCTGCGGTGGCGGTCGGCACTGGCCTTCTGCCGCCCTTCGGCCCGTTTAAGGTACCCGTGGGCGGACAAAACAACCAGAAAAAGAAAAGGGGATCGGTAGCGACTAGTAGACCGCCGAGCGCCGCCCGAACAGGGAGGGGAGTTCCCTTCGGTAGAAGTCGTGACAGGAGTAAAAGCATGGCTCCCGTTGATGACCTCACAGCATTAACACCATGTAGAAAATAAATACAATACAATAGTTCACTCTTGAAAGTAGTGTAACAAATCTCAAAATAACCATAAAACAATAAATGATAATAATTTAGGGATTTTCGGTGAAAAAGTATGTTATAAATAAAGTATATGTTATACCTGTAATACATACGTAGCCTTTGCTTCTGCACAGGTGGTGTCGAAAATCTCCCCCCAGAATCCCCCCTTCGCGTTCTTCGTTACTGTGACTTGCTTGCTAGCTGACATTTCTGCTCTTCACTCGTGTCAGTTTAACCTACCTTTCATTTTTGTCTGCAGTTTTCAGTTTGGCTATTTGTTTCAAGTGTATGTGGCGGTTCCAGCTTGTATGTCGCCCTGGGCGGACCCCCCCCTTCAGCGCCCGCCCCGCACCGTGTTGCCCAGGGCAAGATGCCCCTGGGCGGCTGCCCATGTCGCCTGTACCTAAATCCGCTACTGATTGTTGTATTAGTCTATAAATACATCTCTTTGCCATAATTCATCATCTCTCTCGTGTCTTATTCAACTAGTATTTTTGAAAGTGTAAGGATAATAATTCAGACATAGTCGTCCTGAAATGTTTATTGCTTGCCAACATTTTACTCTCTCCTCTATGTTTAATATAACACACCAAGGAAATTAGAGGCGGGGGTGGATTCTGGCAGGGGGATTTTCTGCACAACACTGGTACCTAACTTACTTGGTGTTAGTTCGAAGCCAGCATTTATCTGCATTTGGAGAAAGTTGTGAACTCTATCTTTTGGACACCCAAAGCTATGAAAATCGTGCGTATGTAATGAATGGAACTAGTCTGGGCTGTAGTCTGTTTAGCGAACATTGCACTCCTTGTAACATTAGAGACTTGCAACCAGGCTGCAATGAAACAGTGTTGATCATATAATACATCTATCATGTGTTCGTTTAATGATGAAATCATGATATTTCCCTTGCATTTCAATCCACACATGCATATGGGTCTGTAATGTATTGCATTGTTATCTAGGTATTCAATCCCTTTTTAAATTATGCAAGATTACTTTACAATAATGGCAATTATGCATTATTTGAATCTAATTTGCCCATGTGGATCTGACATGCATCAAATGCTACATAACTTTGCATGCATGCTTTCCATAAATGCAATGTACTGATGAAATGGCCCCATAAATAATAAAAAAAGGCCAGAAATGCAACATTAGGCCAACCTGACTAGCGGGGAAACCGTAGCTTGCGATCGTCAACACGATAGGATCTGAATGGAGGAAGAGACGCGTCACACACACCCGTGTAGACCGTTTTCACAGTCTTCTTGTTATGAAGTCAATCAACTGTATTCGCTTCTCAAGTATTGGTTAACATATGGAATATACACAAATTTGACAGTCGTGTCAAGTTGGCTGGATGTCATTTGGGTGGAAGGCCATGCACGATACACACGGGAAACTGTTGAGCGTGACAAATCCAGCAGCGTTGCAGTTCTTGACACACTCAAACCGGTGCGCCTGGCACCTACTACCATACCCTGTTCAAAGGCAGTTAAATATTTTGTCTTGCCCATTCACCCTCTGAATGGCACACTTACAGTCCATGTCTCAATTTACTCAAGACTTAAAAATCCTTCTTTAACCTGTCTCCTCCCCTTCATCTACACTGAAGTAGAGTATTTTTTTAAGGGAGTATTTTTTTTAAAACCTTTATTTAACTAGGCAAGTCAGTTAAGAACAAATTCTTATTTTCAATGACGGCCTAGGAACAGTGGGTTAACTGCCTGTTCAGTGGCAGAACGACAGATTTGTACCTTGTCAGCTCGGGGGTTTGAACTTGCAACCTTCAGGTTACTAGTCCAACGCTCTAACCAGGCTACTTTTCCGCCCCAACATTCACCTGGTCAGGCTATGGCATGGAAAGAGTAGGTGTTCATAATGTTTTGAACAAACAGGACACGCACGCCTCTGAGAATCACGCAGCGCTGCTGGGCTGGCCAAAGGCACAGTAGGGTCACACATGCCGCTTTGAATCGGTCGGTTGTGTGAAGAGGACACAAATAACTTTGTCCTTTTAAAAAATATTTATTTTGAATGAAAACGTCTTCACAAATCGTGATTTTATCAGGAGAGAAGATATTCCATGCGGCAAAAATCAGATGAATTATTTCTCTCTCTCTGTCTCTGTGTCCAGCGCAACCATCTGCATTGTTTGTGATACCGGGAGCACGGGTCCAGGTCCGTTGCATTTCTAACTGCCATGGGGAGAAAACGGTCGGCTGAAAACACTCCGGCTCAAGGGCGAATGACCGCACACCGAGAGGCGAGCGAGCAGAGGCTGTTAATTCAACAACCAAATGCAATTGATTTTTACATACAAGAACACCAGAAGCTTTCGTCAGAGCTTTGGACTCTAAACGTTTATATTTCTTAGTTTTTCTTGTCTAAAACTTCCCCGATATTGGGAGTTTGGACTGGAGAGAACGGAAGGTGAGTACATCATAAGAGATGGAGGGAGAGGGGGACTCATTTAAGGTTAACTTGAGTGTATCAATGTGGTATCATCTGGTATATGCAGTACTTAGATGTAGAAATGCAACCAGTGTTTCTGGCTCTCTCTCTTCTGCACTTCCTTTTTTCGGCTTGCTCTCTCCTTTTTTCTCTTTCTATATTTTTCTCTCCCTCTCTCTAGGTCTCTCTCTCTCTTTCTATCTAGGTCTCTATCTCTCGGTCTCTCTCTCTCTGGCCCCTAGATCTCTCTCTGTTTCGCTCTCTAGGTCTCCGTCTCTCCCTCTCAGTTTCTCCATAGGTCTCTCTCACTCCTCTGCCATCAAGAGTGGATTTGATGGAGATGAAGGGGGAAGGAGGTGGGAGACATCTTTTAATATTTAAATCAATATCTCAGACTAGAGGGAAGAGGGGATACGACTCAGACTAGAGGGAAGAGGGGATACGACTCAGACTAGAGGGAAGAGGGGATACGACTCAGACTAGAGGGAAGGGGGGATAGAGAAAAGGGGAGAGAGATAAAAAGGTGGGAGAGAGGGGAGAGAGAAAAAGTGGGAGAAAGGGGAGAGATAAAAAAGTGGGAGAGGGGAGAGAGAAAAGGGGAGAGAGAAAAAGTGGGAGAGAGCGAGAGGAAGGGGGCGAGAGAGAAAAGGGCAGAGAGATAAGTGGAGAGGGAGGGATAGAAGACAAAAATGGGGAGAGAAAAAGATGGAAGGGAGGGGAAAATTAGGGGAGAAGGAAAATAGGGGAGGGGGGCAAATAAGGGAAATATAGGGGTGGGGAAAATAGTGGGAAAAATAGAGGGGGAAATGGGGAACAGAAAAATATGGGAGTGGAAATTAGGGGAGGGGGAAATAAAGGAGTCGAAATAGGGGAGGGTAATATAGGTGAGGGGAAAGGAATTTTGGGAGGGGAAAAGTGGCGGGAAAATAGGGGGAGGAGAAAATTAGGACAGGAGAAAAATAAGGTGGGAAATAGGAGGGATCTGAAGGGAGGGGATAATAGGGGAGGGGATAAACGTTGGAAAAACAGGGGAGGGAAAGGGAAATATTGGAGGGGAAATATAGGGAAGAGGGAGGGAAATATGCCAGGGGAGAATAGGGGTAGGGAAATATAAGGAGGGAAATTAGGGGAGAGAAAACAGGGGGGGAATGTAGTGGGAAAAAATATAGGGGATGGGGAGGGAAATATAGGATAGGGATATAATGAGAAAAAAATATTAGACCTGGTGCTCAAAGCACATGGCTACTTAATATGCATCGTTGACACATCCCTGCCAACTCCTCCTCTCACCCAGCAAATCCCCCATTTCCCCTCCTCCTTCGACAGAGAAGAATGGGCAATATCCTTGGGCAATTTGCACATTTTTCTGTTCCAAATTGCTTCAGTTTGTTCCAAATTGGAGAAAGAGAGCAAAAATACACCAATGAAGAGCCAAGCTTGTTCCAAAAGTTTAAGCCAATCATCTTCCTCTGAAATGTTCCTAACGTCACTTCATCACAAAATATTTTTTCTGTCAGCCATTGATGCTACTCGGTGAGTATCTATGGTAATTTTGCTTAATTTGCAACGAATGTAGCGTGGAAGACTATAAATGTGATGAAATATGACAATAACATGTCTAGTCAACCGCCTTGTTTGACTTCAGGGGCTACCCAAACTGTGTAATTTAATAACTTTCTTATATCGCTAGCTACTGTAGCCTGCTGCTGTACAGGCAGGTTAGCATTGGCTATAAATATTTTTCTGTCAGCCATCGATGCTACTCGGTGAGTATATGAGGTAATTGTGCTTAATTTGCAACAAATGATGACTAAATGTGATGAGTTTAATTTAACAACGGTTGTATATCGCTAGCTACTGTAGGTGGACAAAACTCAAAGTTTATTTAACCATTGACAATCCTGTAAAACCGTAGCTAACATCTATATCAACTCAAAGTTGGAATTCTATACTATTTCATGGTCTATTTTCTTCTGTTTTTTGATGGCATGTAGTTGAATGCATTGTATTGGTGGTCATTGGGGCAAACGTGTCTTTCTATGTAAACTGAATTTAACTGCATGTGAAATAATAATCACCCTAATCCTACCCATAACCCCCCACTGTTGTCCTCCTCCGAGCAGACCTATCAAGCAAAAATACGTTCCTTTATATGTATCTAATACGGTTATGCTGTCACTTGTCACTGCACTCATTAGTCATGATAAGTTTTTTTTCTTGCCTCCTAAGATGGAAAATCCAATGTTCCGTTTCACGCCCTCACAGGAGTTGGTCCTCAAGGCCCCAGGCAGTAAGTGTCCGCTGACATCTGAAACGTTCCCTCTGCTGTGTCTCACACATATGTTAGGAGCTTGAGGATGCAGACACCCCGTTATCCTGGGAGTGCGATGGCCGCCTTGATTGACTACATTCAGCGCAGAGACCAGGAGGGGGTAGCTGCTGTGGCCAGGTCCGCCAGCACCACCCCCGTCAGTAACAACCGGCCCAACAGTGCGGCTACGTAAGTGTTACATATCTTAAAGGAAAATATAATTCCACTTGTTCTACAGTTGGAAATGATGACATATAGTGGGGAGAACAAGTATTTGATAACCTGCATAATCGGCAGTGTTTCCTACTTACAAAGCATGGAGAGGTCTGTAATCTTTATCAAAGGTACACTTCAACCGTGAGACGGAATCTAAAACAAAAATCCAGAAAATCACATGATTTTTAAGTAATTAATTTGCATTTTATTGCATGACATAAGTATTATTTAAGAAGCCCCCTGTTCTCCACTCATTACCTGCACCTGTTTGAACTTGTTACCCGTATAAAAGACACCTGTCCACACACTCAATCAAACAGACTCCAACCTCTCCATAATGGCCAAGACCAGAGAGCTGTGTAAGGACATCAGGGATGAAATTATAGACCTGCACAAGGCTGGGATGGGCTACAGGACAATAGGCAAGCAGCTTGGTGAGAAGGCAACAACTGTTGGCGCAATTATTCGAAAACGGAAGAAGTTCAAGATGACGGTCAATCACCCTCGGTCTGGGACTCCATGCAAGATCTCACCACGTGGGGCGTCAATGATCATGAGGAAGGTGAGGGATCAGCCCAGAACTACACGGCAGGATCTGGTCAATGACCTGATGAGAGCTGGGACCACAGTCTCAAAGAAAACCATTAATAACACACTACGCCCTCATGGATTAAAATCCTGCAGCGCACGCAAGGCCCCCCTGCTCAATCCAGCGCATGTCCAGGCCCGTCTGAAGTTTGCCAATGACCATCTGGATGATCCAGAGGAGGAATGGGAGAAGGTCATGTGGTCTGATGAGACAAAAATATAGCTTTTTGGTCTAAACTCCACTCGCCATGTTTGGAGGAAGAAGGCTGTGTACAACCCCAAGAACACCATCCCAACCGTGAAGCATGGAGGTGTAAACATCATTCTTTGGGGATGCTTTTCTGCAAAGGGGACAGGACGACTGCACCGCATTGAGGGGAGGATGGATGGGGCCATGTATCGCGAGATCTTGACCTCCTCCTTCCCTCAGTAAGATCCCTACAGGTCCCCCCATCGCTCCCTCGGCCTCTGCCTCCAGCTGACCAAGCCCCTGTTCCTGCGTCAGGTGTCACCACTGAGAGCCACCAGCTCTACGGTCCCTTCATGTGGCAGCTGTCAGTCTGCATCTTTGAGTGGGATGCAGCCGATGTCCGCCGAATGCTGGAGGCCAAGAGGTCTGAGCTGGAGGCCAAGAGGTCTGAGCTGGAGGGGAAGCACGGGATGGTCGTCCTCACCGAGGCAGAGGTTTCGAGGAAGATCATCAGGAAGGAGATTGCGCTTCACTGTCGGAGTCGTACGCGCTGGGCTGCGACGAGCGAAATCCTCATTTGCCCTTCTCGGGACCTTCAACAGCGAAAAGGGGGTCGACACCCTGGGCATCCCGTTGCTGGACTCCATCCGCATCCAGGCAATCTGGAAAGAGCAGAGGCGTCACCTCCACTGTATACAGGACTGACGAGATCGGCAAATGCCGGTTTATCGCTGAGCACGGGGCTCCACATCCTTGGGAGTCATTCCAACTCCACCGGTAATTGTCATTGTGTAGTGTCATGACGTTGGGGGTAGGTTTATGACAGTCATAAATACCTCTTCCCCCCCTTTCCTCTCTCTACCCTACTGATGTTATATTTTCAAAACTCTTAGTTAACATAGAGATTCTGGGAACATCAGAAGGTGGGGGGAAGTTAACCTCATCAACCTATGGGGGCGCTATGTCATTATTGGATAAAAAGACGTGCCCATTTTAAGCGCAATATTTTGTCACGAAAAAATGCTCGACTATGCATGGAATTGACCGCCTTGGAAAGACAAAACTCTCTCCAAAACTGCAAAGATATTATCTGTGAGTGCCCCAGAACTAAATGCTACAGGCGAAACCAAGATGAAACTTCAAACAGGAAATGAACAGGATTTTTGACGCTGTGTTTACTAACGTCTCCTTATATGGCTGTGAATATGCTGTGAACGAGCTTATGCGCTCTGCCGTTGCGATTGGTATGAACTTTGAACTATTATTCACTGCAGAAGTGATACCTCCTGCCTGTTGAGTTAGCAACAACCGCTGCAAATGAGGGTTAGGAAGGAACAGACAGAGTATCCCATCTACCACACAACAACGTTACTTCAACGTATTCAATTTACCAGCCGAGACGTTCTTCAAAGGACAAAGGACTCAGTTGGGCAATATGGCCTTCCATCTACCACCAACCTACAGAAGCGCAGTTCAGAGTAAATATTTATTGCATTTTCTTTTTCCAAATGGGCGGTAATTTAGAATGCATAAGATACTGTATGTACGATAGCACAGCTTCGCCCTTTGTTCCTCAGTCTTCCCCCTCTTTCACTCAAACCCAGCCCCTTTTCTTTTGTGTAACCAGCTCTCATATATGTTCTGCCCGCGAGGGACATTTTCCATTAATGTAATTTGTAATCAAGTTATGATTTAATTATGTGTATGTGTAATTCTGTGTGATTAATGAGGTATTTAGTAAATAAAGAATTAAACCCAATTTTGTATTGCCGATTCAACTTGTGAGCCAGGGTTCGTGCAGATAACCAAGAATTTATAACTTTCAGATGAGACTGAATTAAGATAATTAATATCGACTGCTACAGATGTAAAATATTACCAGGTCTTAAGAGTTTATTCGGAAGAAAACAGCTCTATAAATATTATTTTGTGGTGCCTGACTTTCTAGTTAATTACATTTACATGATTAGCTCAATCAGGAAATATTAATTCCATAGAAATTATGTTAACAGCAACAGCTCTCCCACCCTAATCATGCATTGTTCTCTCGGGTACCAGGGCGATTGCAATGCATTTCCAGGCATTCCTGTTGGATGGACTGATGAGGTGGAACGAGGACCATGCGCAGACAGCAAGCAGTGGAGGGAAAGAACAGGAAGCCCCTGCTCTCCTACAGTGGCCACCTGCAGCACATCCTTAACCTTGCTTGGGTTGCTTGGCAAGGAACAGGGTAAGGACTACACCAAGCCTAGCGAGTACAGGGGTAAGTCGAGTAAGAGAATGAACACTTACATCAGTTGCCTTAATTACATCCCATTAACACTTCCCTACTCTGCTTTTGCCAGATTATTATTTTTTTGCTTAAAAAGGGGAACTCCCCAGAGTGGAGAAGTTCCCCTATGAAAACAACAAAAAACTCAGGCGAATGCAGAGTATGGAAGTGTTAATGTAATTAACGCAACTGATGTAAATGTTCATTCTTGTTGTTTTCATAGGGGAACTTCTCGGAGTGGAGTACCTGTACTCGTAGACTGGCAGAGTGCTGCAGGATGTCAGCGCGGACCCTGACCTTCCGGAAGAGGCAGCCGCCGTCGAGCAGCTCGACAAGGGCTTTCAGGAGGATGTGGACCCGACAGTCCACATCCCTCATGTCACTCCTATGAGTGCCCCGTCCTCCAGCTCAGCGGCACCTCTGTCACCTGACGCACCCAGGTCTGGGCCATCCAGTCCCACCGCCCTTGAAGACGGAAGCTCTCCTGAGGCCCCTGGTCGACACAGTTCTCCTCACCCTGACCACTCCTCTGATTCAGAGGTAAATATAATTGAGCTTTTGTGTTGTTAAAAAAATACATGCTATTGTAACCTCTTAAATAAGGAATTGAGACAAAGTCAAGACAAGTTTTGGGTGTTTAATAACAAGGATGCCATCAGCTGAGTGCAAACATTTTAGAAAGCTCACAACAAGAGTTTCATTTTAAAAGAATCCATCAGTGTGATTTTCTGTTCGTTACACAATGTAAAATAACATCTATTTCCTTTGTAGTGTTATATAAATAATCTAATATAAAGCGTTACTAGCAGACCAAAGCTCTGGTTAAACCGGATGCCCTCAGATAACTCTGGGCCCAGTGTCTTCAGCCAAGTCTAGAGCCTGTGTGCAATAACATGATTATCCGAAGGACACACAGCTGCCATCACGCAAATATACTCCCCTGTAAAACTACAAAGAGCAGCCTGCAACACTAACGAGCTTAGAAGTGCCAAGCTATCTCACTGACATTGACCCTTGCATGCACTCCTGCAAAGACAGGAAACACCTGGGCCTAAAGCAGACATTACCAGTCCCTAAATCCACGTTTCCTTGACACACATGCATCTCATGAAGCACTGTACACGCACACTCAACCCCCTCCCCTCCCCCACTGGTCGGGTGCCAAGAGCAAAGGACTTTGCTGTGCACCAATGGGGCCCGCTCTGGCTAGAGCAAGGCCCGCCTCCAACTGTTCAGGACCAGTCAGAAGACCAACACGACGAGACTCCACCTACATTATTCTGTGTATACATTCTGCTGTAAACTCAGGCTGAGCAGCCTAATTATTCTGACTCTTCACAGAGTCACATTCCTTAGGTCCACATTCCTTATATCTTGTAGAACAAGATATCTTTGATCAATAAACCGCCTTTTTGATACACCCGATTCCACTCTGTCCAGCGTCGTTGATTTGCATTCCCTCTCCAGTATGAAACACTAACAGTAGAAACATCTTAAGTGTTACCCCTAAATGTGTGACATTGTCTGCAGGCTTGCCAGAGCCTTGGTGGGGGTGAGGAACCGTCAGGGGCTGTTGGACCGCAGGAAAGACTGTCTGGTGGCACTGTGGCTGGTGCTGGCAGACTTTGACAAGCAACGCTTGATCTACCCTGCCCGAAACCAGGAGCGGTTCAAGGCAACAAAGGGGAAGTTGTCCATTATCCTAGGAAAAGACTCTCTCCAACGGTATGTTGTTAGTGTTCATGTCCTCCACCTTACTATTTTATTGCCTGCCTCTACATTAAATGCATATGAAGGTCAGGCGATGGCTATCATTATTTTTCAATGTTCTCTAATTATTTATCTCCTCTGTTTCACTTGCCTTCTCGGACTCAACTCGGGCCCTGCAAATTGGCCGGGCACCAGCCGTTTGGGTGGAGGCCATTTGCAGTCAGCTCTGCCAAATCCATCCCAGCGCCACGCAGTCTTCCGGCGTCAAGAAGAGCAGGTGGGCGCTCATTCTGGCAGACGACGGGGCCATCAGGGAGGCAGTACTGACCTCCCCAAGGTTGATGGCCCAGATCAACCTTCAGCTCTTTGAGCTGAATCAAAGGACCATCAGTCAGTGGTAAGACATTAACTTATGGACGACTTGTTGCATAAAGCCTTGTGACTAATGACAATCTGAGTGACAGCTTGTGTTTGTTTTCTCTCCCTGTTTCAGGTACTCCCGGGGTCAGAGGAAGAGGATGGTGCTGCAGCAGGGATTGGGGCTCGCTGCCGCCCCCAGCTTCACCGCCCAGGGTCACCGCCAAGCCCCTCCCCTCAGCCCCTCCACTACCAGCAGAAGGGCCCATGCCAGACCACCCAGCAAAGAGAGCCCGTCCATTCTGCCAGCCCACCTGGAGCAACAACCCCCCCGCACATCTCGGCCCCTCCCAACCTCCTCCAGTGCCAAGGACAACGGCTTGGAGGAAGAAGAGGATGGCGGAGGACACAGAGGAGGACACAGCCGGGAAGAGAAGGCAACGTGAGCAGTGTGTCTGCGCCAAAAGCGGTTTGCTCGAGACGGGCCACAGCCGCTTCGGCAGCGAGGCGTTCTGCTCTGTTGCTGCAGGGGGTAAGAACGTGGCCCAGTGGCTGGTAGAAATGAAGGACACTAAGGGGCGAGGTGAAGAACACTGAGCCACTGGCTGGGTGGTCGGATGTTGTTTGTTATTGTAAATAGTTCACTGTTCCCCGCTACCTGGACCGAGACCTTGAGCGCAGTGTAGAGGCTTGTGTGTGTTGAGGACCCTCAGAGCTATATTGTCTGTAGTCTATAAGACTACTGGTAGGGTAACCCATGGTAGGCAGTTCTGAGGCGAGACACCAGACTAACATCGGTCCATTCCCAAACAAAATACGGTTTTTAAAAAAAAGTTTAAAAAGAGGAGACATTAAAATATACAAATATAAATCAAACATGATTTATCAACACATCTTCAGGTGAAAACTAAACTTCTTGGTAGAGCTGGTGTTTTCTCGACAGCAGTAGCTAGAACACATAGGTAAAACAAGGTATGACTAGCTTACCTTTTGCATACATTTCTGTCCACATTTTTCTGTCCACATCAGTGGCCCAGATGCACTGGGCTACACACACCCCGTATATTAGAGGAATTGTGGTGTGTTATTTTGTGTGTAGAGATTGCTGACATTCATTTAATGTTTACTGGATTTACATTGCAATAATTATCTTGCATTTCATCCTGTTTCCCTATGTATACTCTGGTTCATCATTAAAACTCCTAGACTGGGCTTCTTTTGTTGTCATCACCATTTAGACCTGGTGCTCAGAGCACATGGCTACTTAATATGCATTGTTGACACATCCCTGTCAACTCCTCCTCTCACCCAGCAAAACCCCCCATTTCCCCTCCTCCTTCCACATAGAAGAATGGGCAATATCTTAGTTGGTGTGGCAAACGTGTCTATGTAAACTGAATTTAACTACAAATAAAATAATAATCACCCTAATCCAACCCATAACCCCCCCACTGCTGTCCTCCTCCCTCCTAGCAGACCTATCAAGCAAACGTAAGTTCCTTTATATGTATCTAATACGGTTATGCTGTCACTTGTCACTGCACTCATTAGTCATGATAGTTTTTTTTTTCTTGCCTCCTAAGATGGAAAATACAAGGTTCCGTTTCATGCCCTCACAGGAGTTGGTCCTCAAGTCCAAACCCCAGGCAGTAAAAGTGGCCGCTGACGGCCCCCCTGCTTCTGGTGCTCAGGGCCCTTCTGTGAGGACTAAGAAGTGGGAAGAAGTGGAGGCAGAGGATCGAGCCCGCGTCGTCTCCGAGGGAGGTGACCCCGGTGCAGAGATGGTCATCCTGAGCCGGTGCACGGTTCGACAAGTACCGGGGTCAGACCTTCAAATGGATGATGGAGAACGACGTGGGCTGCATGGTGCACGTGGTAACAGTGCATAAGAAGGAGAGCGAGCGAGAGGGCAGCGTTTCCCAGCATCCCCTGATGGGCCAACAAGGAGGCCTTGACTCGCTACTCGTGCGCCTATCCGGCCTTCGCTGAGGCGGTCAGGTTCAACCGGACGCACGAGGAAGCTTAAGTCCTGTCCTCCCAGCCAGGTGAGATTAATTCTCCTCATTGCATTAAGTTAATTGGTTCCCGTGCAAGACCCTTGTTGGCATCGGGAAGTACAAGTGGGACTCACTGCAGGACCTGTATGAGGCTACGGGTGCAGACAGGATAAGGTAATGGGCATGCATCTTTTGTATTTTCTATGTTCATCTCAGTGTGTTCTATGCAACATTTTACATCTGAAACGTTCCCTCTGCTGTCTCACACAGATATGTCAGGAGCTTGAGGACGCAGACACCCCGTTATCCTGAGAGTGCGATGGCCGCCTTGATTGACTACATTCAGCGCAGAGACCAGGAGGGGGTAGCTGCTGTGGCCAGGCCCGTCAGTAACACCCCCGTCAGTAACAACCGGCCCAACAGTGCGGCTACGTAAGTGTTACATAGCTTAAAGGAAAATATAATTCCACTTGTTCTACACAGTTGGAAATGATGACATATAGTGGGGAGAACAAGTATTTGATACACTGCCGATTTTCCTACTTAAAGCATGTAGAGGTCTGTAATTTTTATCAAAGGTACACTTCAACCGTGAGAGACGGAATCTAAAACAAAAATCCAGAAAATCACATTGTATGATTTTTAAGTAATTAATTTGCATTTTATTGCATGACATAAGTATTTGAACGTCTACCAACCAGTAAGACTTCCGGCTCTCACAGACCTGTTAGTTTTTCTTTAAGAAGCCCTCTGTTCTCCACTCATTACCTGTATTAACTGCACCGGTTTGAACTCGTTACCCGTATAAAAGACACCTGTCCACACACTCAATCAAACAGACTCCAACCTCTCCATAATGGCCAAGACCAGAGAGCTGTGTAAGGACATCAGGGATGAAATTATAGACCTGCACAAGGCGCCACGCCACCTCCACTGTATACAGGACCCACCCGGTGTACAGCTGCATAATCACCAAGGGTGGCGTGATTATGCCGGTTTATCACTGAGCACGGAGCTCCACATCCTCGGAGTCATTCCACCTCCACCTCCACCAGTTCATCCCAGATAATTGTCATAGTTTAAGCTTAAAGTAATGCTTAACGTTAACAGCAACAGCTCTCCCACCCTAATTGTGCATTGTTCTCTCAGGTACCAGAGAGCAAATGCAATGCATTTCAGGCATTCCTGTTGGATGGACTGATGAGGTGGAACGAGGACCATGCGCAGGCGGCAGTGGAGGTGCCGCTGCTCTCCTAGTGGCCACCTGCAGCACATCCTTAACCTTAGCAGCCAAAGGGTGCTTGGCAAGGAACAGGTTAACTGGTTAACCAGTTATGCATTAGGGGCGCTATTAAAAGTTTACGATGAAAAACATTCCCGTTTTAAACAAGATATTTTGTCACGAAAAGATACGACTATGCATGTAATTGACAGCTTTGGAAAGAAAACACTGACATTTCCAAAACTGCAAAGATATTGTCTGTGAGTGCCACAGAACTGATGTTACAGGCAAAACCCAGATAAAAATCCAACCAGGAAGTGCCGCATTTTTAAAACCGCCTCATGCCAACGACTCCTTATATGGCTACGAATGAGCTTACGTTTTCCACGTATTCCCTAAGGTGTCTACAGCATTGTGACGTCTTTTAGGCATGGCATTTCCATTGAAGAATGGCTGTAAGGGACCATATATAGCATGTGGTCACATGGTGTCTCCCGCAGAAAATCTCACGTAAAATACTGAGGTAGTCATTTTTCCAATCGCTTCTTATGAGAAACTAACGGACGGATATATATGTTTAAAAAAACCTTGACAACGTTTGCCGTGTTTGTCGATTATTATGGAGCAAATTTTGAAAAAAGTTTGGCGTTAGTTGCAGCATTTTCTGGTCAATTTCTCAGCCAAGCATGTTGAAGAAACGGGAGCTATTTCGCGTACAAAAATAATATTTTTGGAAAAAAGGAACATTTGCTATATAACTTGGAGTCTCCTGAGTGAAAGCATCCGAAGTTCTTCAAAGGAAAATGATTTAATTTGGTTGCTTTTCTTATTTTCGTGAAAATGTTGCCTGCTGCCATCAGAGCTAGCATAGCATTATGCCATGATAAACTTACACAAATGCTTGTCTAGCGTTGGCTGTAACGCATATTTTGAAAATCTGAGATGACAGTGTTGTTAACAAAAGGCTAAGCTTGTGTTTGAATATATTTATTTCATTTGCGATTTTTCATGAATAGGAAAAGTTTAGGGGTATTTATGTCCGCTGTGTTATGCTAATGTATTTGAGGCTATGATTACTCTCCCGGAAACGGGTTTGCTTGTCGCAAGAGGTTAAGGACTACAGCAAGCCTAGCGAGCGAGTACAGGGGTAAGTCGAGTTAGAGAATGAACATTTACATCAGTTGCGTTAATTACATTAACACTTCCATACTCTGCATTCGCCTGAGTTTTTTGTTGTTTTCATAGGGGAACTTCTCGGAGTGGAGTACCTGTACTCGTAGACTGGCAGAGTGCTGCAGGATGTCAGCGCGGACCCTGACCTTCCGGAAGAGGCAGCCGCCGACGAGCAGCTTGACGAGGAGGACGAGGACTTTCAGGAGGATGTGGACCAGACAGTCCACATCCCTCATGTCACTCCTATGAGCGCCCCATCCTCCAGCTCAGCGGCACCTCTGTCAGGGGAACCCGCTGACGCACCAGGTCTGGGTCATCCAGTCCCACCGCCCTTTAAGACGGAAGCTCTTCTGAGGCCCCTGGTCGACACAGTCCTCCTCACCCTGACCCACTCCTCAGATACAGAGGTAAATATAATTGAGCTTTTGTGTTAAAAAAAATACATGCTATCTATTGTAACCTCTTAAATAAGGAATTGAGACAAAGTCAAGACAAGTTTTGGGTGTTTAATAACAAGGATGCCATCAGCTGAGTGCAAACATTTTAGAAAGCTCACAACAAGAGTTTCATTTTAAAAGAATCCATCAGTGTTATTTTCTGTTCGTTACACAATGTAAAATAACATCTATTTCCTTTGTAGTGTTATATAAATAATCTAATATAAAGCGTTACTAGCAGACCAAAGGTCTGGTTAAACCGGATGCCCTCAGATAACTCTGGGCCCAGTGTCTTCAGCCAAGTCTAGAGCCTGTGTGCAATAACATGATTATCCGAAGGACACACAGCTGCCATCACGCAAATATACTCCCCTGTAAAACTACAAAGAGCAGCCTGCAACACTAACGAGCTTAGAAGTGCCAAGCTATCTCACTGACATTGACCCTTGCATGCACTCCTGCAAAGACAGGAAACACCTGGGCCTAAAGCAGACATTACCAGTCCCTAAATCCACGTTTCCTTGACACACATGCATCTCATGAAGCACTGTACACGCACACTCAACCCCCCCCCCCTCCCCTCCCCCACTGGTCGGGTGCCAAGAGCAAAGGACTTTGCTGTGCACCAATGGGGCCCGCTCTGGCTAGAGCAAGGCCCGCCTCAACTGTTCAGGACCAGTCAGAAGACCAACACGACGAGACTCCACCTACATTATTCTGTGTATACATTCTGCTGTAAACTCAGGCTGAGCAGCCTAATTATTCTGACTCTTCACAGAGTCACATTCCTTAGGTCCACATTCCTTATATCTTGTAGAACAAGATATCTTTGATCAATAAACCGCCTTTTTGATACACCCGATTCCACTCTGTCCAGCGTCGTTGATTTGCATTCCCTCTCCAGTATGAAACACTAACAGTAGAAACATCTTAAGTGTTACCCCTAAATGTGTGACATTGTCTGCAGGCTTGCCAGAGCCTTGGTGGGGGTGAGGAACCGTCAGGGGCTGTTGGACCGCAGGAAAGACTGTCTGGTGGCACTGTGGCTGGTGCTGGCAGACTTTGACAAGCAACGCTTGATCTACCCTGCCCGAAACCAGGAGCGGAACGTTCAGGGGCAGTTCAAGGCAACAAAGGGGAATGTTGTCCATTATCCTAGGAAAAGACTCTCTCCAACGGTATGTTGTTAGTGTTCATGTCCTCCACCTTACTATTTTATTGCCTGCCTCTACATTAAATGCATATGAAGGTCAGGCGATGGCTATCATTATTTTTCAATGTTCTCTAATTATTTATCTCCTCTGTTTCACTTGCCTTCTCGGACTCAACTCGGGCCCTGCAAATTGGCCGGGCACCAGCCGTTTGGGTGGAGGCCATTTGCAGTCAGCTCTGCCAAATCCATCCCAGCGCCACGCAGTCTTCCGGCGTCAAGAAGAGCAGGTGGGCGCTCATTCTGGCAGACGACGGGGCCATCAGGGAGGCAGTACTGACCTCCCCAAGGTTGATGGCCCAGATCAACCTTCAGCTCTTTGAGCTGAATCAAAGGACCATCAGTCAGTGGTAAGACATTAACTTATGGACGACTTGTTGCATAAAGCCTTGTGACTAATGACAATCTGAGTGACAGCTTGTGTTTGTTTTCTCTCCCTGTTTCAGGTACTCCCGGGGTCAGAGGAAGAGGATGGTGCTGCAGCAGGGATTGGGGCTCGCTGCCGCCCCCAGCTTCACCGCCCAGGGTCACCGCCAAGCCCCTCCCCTCAGCCCCTCCACTACCAGCAGAAGGGCCCATGCCAGACCACCCAGCAAAGAGAGCCCGTCCATTCTGCCAGCCCACCTGGAGCAACAACCCCCCGCACATCTCGGCCCCTCCCAACCTCCTCCAGTGCCAAGGACAACGGCTTGGAGGAAGAAGAGGATGGCGGAGGACACAGAGGAGGACACAGCCGGGAAGAGAAGGCAACGTGAGCAGTGTGTCTGCGCCAAAAGCGGTTTGCTCGAGACGGGCCACAGCCGCTTCGGCAGCGAGGCGTTCTGCTCTGTTGCTGCAGGGGGTAAGAACGTGGCCCAGTGGCTGGTAGAAATGAAGGACACTAAGGGGCGAGGTGAAGAACACTGAGCCACTGGCTGGGTGGTCGGATGTTGTTTGTTATTGTAAATAGTTCACTGTTCCCCGCTACCTGGACCGAGACCTTGAGCGCAGTGTAGAGGCTTGTGTGTGTTGAGGACCCTCAGAGCTATATTGTCTGTAGTCTATAAGACTACTGGTAGGGTAACCCATGGTAGGCAGTTCTGAGGCGAGACACCAGACTAACATCGGTCCATTCCCAAACAAAATACGGTTTTTAAAAAAAAAAGTTTAAAAAGAGGAGACATTAAAATATACAAATATAAATCAAACATGATTTATCAACACATCTTCAGGTGAAAACTAAACTTCTTGGTAGAGCTGGTGTTTTTCTCGACAGCAGTAGCTAGAACACATAGGTAAAACAAGGTATGACTAGCTTACCTTTTGCATACATTTCTGTCCACATTTCGGGTCAGTGGCCCAGATGCACTGGGCTACACACACCCCGTATATTAGAGGAATTGTGGTGTGTTATTTTGTGTGTAGAGATTGCTGACATTCATTTAATGTTTACTGGATTTACATTGCAATAATTATCTTGCATTTCATCCTGTTTCCCTATGTATACTCTGGTTCATCATTAAAACTCCTAGACTGGGCTTCTTTTGTTGTCATCACCATTTAGACCTGGTGCTCAGAGCACATGGCTACTTAATATGCATTGTTGACACATCCCTGTCAACTCCTCCTCTCACCCAGCAAAACCCCCCATTTCCCCTCCTCCTTCCACATAGAAGAATGGGCAATATCTTAGTTGGTGTGGCAAACGTGTCTATGTAAACTGAATTTAACTACAAATAAAATAATAATCACCCTAATCCAACCCATAACCCCCCCACTGCTGTCCTCCTCCCTCCTAGCAGACCTATCAAGCAAACGTAAGTTCCTTTATATGTATCTAATACGGTTATGCTGTCACTTGTCACTGCACTCATTAGTCATGATAGTTTTTTTTTTTGCCTCCTAAGATGGAAAATACAAGGTTCCGTTTCATGCCCTCACAGGAGTTGGTCCTCAAGTCCAAACCCCAGGCAGTAAAAGTGGCCGCTGACGGCCCCCCTGCTTCTGGTGCTCAGGGCCCTTCTGTGAGGACTAAGAAGTGGGAAGAAGTGGAGGCAGAGGATCGAGCCCGCGTCGTCTCCGAGGGAGGTGACCCCGGTGCAGAGATGGTCATCCTGAGCCGGTGCACGGTTCGACAAGTACCGGGGTCAGACCTTCAAATGGATGATGGAGAACGACGTGGGCTGCATGGTGCACGTGGTAACAGTGCATAAGAAGGAGAGCGAGCGAGAGGGCAGCGTTTCCCAGCATCCCCTGATGGGCCAACAAGGAGGCCTTGACTCGCTACTCGTGCGCCTATCCGGCCTTCGCTGAGGCGGTCAGGTTCAACCGGACGCACGAGGAAGCTTAAGTCCTGTCCTCCCAGCCAGGTGAGATTAATTCTCCTCATTGCATTAAGTTAATTGGTTCCCGTGCAAGACCCTTGTTGGCATCGGGAAGTACAAGTGGGACTCACTGCAGGACCTGTATGAGGCTACGGGTGCAGACAGGATAAGGTAATGGGCATGCATCTTTTGTATTTTCTATGTTCATCTCAGTGTGTTCTATGCAACATTTTACATCTGAAACGTTCCCTCTGCTGTCTCACACAGATATGTCAGGAGCTTGAGGACGCAGACACCCCGTTATCCTGAGAGTGCGATGGCCGCCTTGATTGACTACATTCAGCGCAGAGACCAGGAGGGGGTAGCTGCTGTGGCCAGGCCCGTCAGTAACACCCCGTCAGTAACAACCGGCCCAACAGTGCGGCTACGTAAGTGTTACATAGCTTAAAGGAAAATATAATTCCACTTGTTCTACACAGTTGGAAATGATGACATATAGTGGGGAGAACAAGTATTTGATACACTGCCGATTTTCCTACTTAAAGCATGTAGAGGTCTGTAATTTTTATCAAAGGTACACTTCAACCGTGAGAGACGGAATCTAAAACAAAAATCCAGAAAATCACATTGTATGATTTTTAAGTAATTAATTTGCATTTTATTGCATGACATAAGTATTTGAACGTCTACCAACCAGTAAGACTTCCGGCTCTCACAGACCTGTTAGTTTTTCTTTAAGAAGCCCTCTGTTCTCCACTCATTACCTGTATTAACTGCACCGGTTTGAACTCGTTACCCGTATAAAAGACACCTGTCCACACACTCAATCAAACAGACTCCAACCTCTCCATAATGGCCAAGACCAGAGAGCTGTGTAAGGACATCAGGGATGAAATTATAGACCTGCACAAGGCGCCACGCCACCTCCACTGTATACAGGACCCACCCGGTGTACAGCTGCATAATCACCAAGGGTGGCGTGATTATGCCGGTTTATCACTGAGCACGGAGCTCCACATCCTCGGAGTCATTCCACCTCCACCTCCACCAGTTCATCCCAGATAATTGTCATAGTTTAAGCTTAAAGTAATGCTTAACGTTAACAGCAACAGCTCTCCCACCCTAATTGTGCATTGTTCTCTCAGGTACCAGAGAGCAAATGCAATGCATTTCCAGGCATTCCTGTTGGATGGACTGATGAGGTGGAACGAGGACCATGCGCAGGCGGCAGTGGAGGTGCCGCTGCTCTCCTAGTGGCCACCTGCAGCACATCCTTAACCTTAGCAGCCAAAGGGTGCTTGGCAAGGAACAGGTTAACTGGTTAACCAGTTATGCATTAGGGGGCGCTATTAAAAGTTTACGATGAAAAACATTCCCGTTTTAAACAAGATATTTTGTCACGAAAAGATACGACTATGCATGTAATTGACAGCTTTGGAAAGAAAACACTGACATTTCCAAAACTGCAAAGATATTGTCTGTGAGTGCCACAGAACTGATGTTACAGGCAAAACCCAGATAAAAATCCAACCAGGAAGTGCCGCATTTTTTAAAACCGCCTCATGCCAACGACTCCTTATATGGCTACGAATGAGCTTACGTTTTCCACGTATTCCCTAAGGTGTCTACAGCATTGTGACGTCTTTTTAGGCATGGCATTTCCATTGAAGAATGGCTGTAAGGGACCATATATAGCATGTGGTCACATGGTGTCTCCCGCAGAAAATCTCACGTAAAATACTGAGGTAGTCATTTTTCCAATCGCTTCTTATGAGAAACTAACGGACGGATATATATGTTTAAAAAAACCTTGACAACGTTTGCCGTGTTTGTCGATTATTATGGAGCAAATTTTGAAAAAAGTTTGGCGTTAGTTGCAGCATTTTCTGGTCAATTTCTCAGCCAAGCATGTTGAAGAAACGGGAGCTATTTCGCGTACAAAAATAATATTTTTGGAAAAAAGGAACATTTGCTATATAACTTGGAGTCTCCTGAGTGAAAGCATCCGAAGTTCTTCAAAGGAAAATGATTTAATTTGGTTGCTTTTCTTATTTTCGTGAAAATGTTGCCTGCTGCCATCAGAGCTAGCATAGCATTATGCCATGATAAACTTACACAAATGCTTGTCTAGCGTTGGCTGTAACGCATATTTTGAAAATCTGAGATGACAGTGTTGTTAACAAAAGGCTAAGCTTGTGTTTGAATATATTTATTTCATTTGCGATTTTTCATGAATAGGAAAAGTTTAGGGGTATTTATGTCCGCTGTGTTATGCTAATGTATTTGAGGCTATGATTACTCTCCCGGAAACGGGTTTGCTTGTCGCAAGAGGTTAAGGACTACAGCAAGCCTAGCGAGCGAGTACAGGGGTAAGTCGAGTTAGAGAATGAACATTTACATCAGTTGCGTTAATTACATTAACACTTCCATACTCTGCATTCGCCTGAGTTTTTTGTTGTTTTCATAGGGGAACTTCTCGGAGTGGAGTACCTGTACTCGTAGACTGGCAGAGTGCTGCAGGATGTCAGCGCGGACCCTGACCTTCCGGAAGAGGCAGCCGCCGACGAGCAGCTTGACGAGGAGGACGAGGACTTTCAGGAGGATGTGGACCAGACAGTCCACATCCCTCATGTCACTCCTATGAGCGCCCCATCCTCCAGCTCAGCGGCACCTCTGTCAGGGGAACCCGCTGACGCACCAGGTCTGGGTCATCCAGTCCCACCGCCCTTTAAGACGGAAGCTCTTCTGAGGCCCCTGGTCGACACAGTCCTCCTCACCCTGACCCACTCCTCAGATACAGAGGTAAATATAATTGAGCTTTTGTGTTAAAAAAATACATGCTATCTATTGTAACCTCTTAAATAAGGAATTGAGACAAAGTCAAGACAAGTTTTGGGTGTTTAATAACAAGGATGCCATCAGCTGAGTGCAAACATTTTAGAAAGCTCACAACAAGAGTTTCATTTTAAAAGAATCCATCAGTGTTATTTTCTGTTCGTTACACAATGTAAAATAACATCTATTTCCTTTGTAGTGTTATATAAATAATCTAATATAAAGCGTTACTAGCAGACCAAAGGTCTGGTTAAACCGGATGCCCTCAGATAACTCTGGGCCCAGTGTCTTCAGCCAAGTCTAGAGCCTGTGTGCAATAACATGATTATCCGAAGGACACACAGCTGCCATCACGCAAATATACTCCCCTGTAAAACTACAAAGAGCAGCCTGCAACACTAACGAGCTTAGAAGTGCCAAGCTATCTCACTGACATTGACCCTTGCATGCACTCCTGCAAAGACAGGAAACACCTGGGCCTAAAGCAGACATTACCAGTCCCTAAATCCACGTTTCCTTGACACACATGCATCTCATGAAGCACTGTACACGCACACTCAACCCCCCCTCCCCTCCCCCACTGGTCGGGTGCCAAGAGCAAAGGACTTTGCTGTGCACCAATGGGGCCCGCTCTGGCTAGAGCAAGGCCCGCCTCCAACTGTTCAGGACCAGTCAGAAGACCAACACGACGAGACTCCACCTACATTATTCTGTGTATACATTCTGCTGTAAACTCAGGCTGAGCAGCCTAATTATTCTGACTCTTCACAGAGTCACATTCCTTAGGTCCACATTCCTTATATCTTGTAGAACAAGATATCTTTGATCAATAAACCGCCTTTTTGATACACCCGATTCCACTCTGTCCAGCGTCGTTGATTTGCATTCCCTCTCCAGTATGAAACACTAACAGTAGAAACATCTTAAGTGTTACCCCTAAATGTGTGACATTGTCTGCAGGCTTGCCAGAGCCTTGGTGGGGGTGAGGAACCGTCAGGGGCTGTTGGACCGCAGGAAAGACTGTCTGGTGGCACTGTGGCTGGTGCTGGCAGACTTTGACAAGCAACGCTTGATCTACCCTGCCCGAAACCAGGAGCGGAACGTTCAGGGGCAGTTCAAGGCAACAAAGGGGAATGTTGTCCATTATCCTAGGAAAAGACTCTCTCCAACGGTATGTTGTTAGTGTTCATGTCCTCCACCTTACTATTTTATTGCCTGCCTCTACATTAAATGCATATGAAGGTCAGGCGATGGCTATCATTATTTTTCAATGTTCTCTAATT
The DNA here is from genome assembly GCF_021184085.1 of Oncorhynchus gorbuscha. Classification (NCBI taxonomy): domain Eukaryota; kingdom Metazoa; phylum Chordata; class Actinopteri; order Salmoniformes; family Salmonidae; genus Oncorhynchus; species Oncorhynchus gorbuscha. Next base: position 4,031,250 of record NC_060190.1, read on the forward strand.
ATTTATCTCCTCTGTTTCACTTGCCTTCTCGGACTCAACTCGGGCCCTGCAAATTGGCCGGGCACCAGCCGTTTGGGTGGAGGCCATTTGCAGTCAGCTCTGCCAAATCCATCCCAGCGCCACGCAGTCTTCCGGCGTCAAGAAGAGCAGGTGGGCGCTCATTCTGGCAGACGACGGGGCCATCAGGGAGGCAGTACTGACCTCCCAAGGTTGATGGCCCAGATCAACCTTCAGCTCTTTGAGCTGAATCAAAGGACCATCAGTCAGTGGTAAGACATTAACTTATGGACGACTTGTTGCATAAAGCCTTGTGACTAATGACAATCTGAGTGACAGCTTGTGTTTGTTTTCTCTCCCTGTTTCAGGTACTCCCGGGGTCAGAGGAAGAGGATGGTGCTGCAGCAGGGATTGGGGCTCGCTGCCGCCCCCAGCTTCACCGCCCAGGGTCACCGCCAAGCCCCTCCCCTCAGCCCCTCCACTACCAGCAGAAGGGCCCATGCCAGACCACCCAGCAAAGAGAGCCCGTCCATTCTGCCAGCCCACCTGGAGCAACAACCCCCCGCACATCTCGGCCCCTCCCAACCTCCTCCAGTGCCAAGGACAACGGCTTGGAGGAAGAAGAGGATGGCGGAGGACACAGAGGAGGACACAGCCGGGAAGAGAAGGCAACGTGAGCAGTGTGTCTGCGCCAAAAGCGGTTTGCTCGAGACGGGCCACAGCCGCTTCGGCAGCGAGGCGTTCTGCTCTGTTGCTGCAGGGGGTAAGAACGTGGCCCAGTGGCTGGTAGAAATGAAGGACACTAAGGGGCGAGGTGAAGAACACTGAGCCACTGGCTGGGTGGTCGGATGTTGTTTGTTATTGTAAATAGTTCACTGTTCCCCGCTACCTGGACCGAGACCTTGAGCGCAGTGTAGAGGCTTGTGTGTGTTGAGGACCCTCAGAGCTATATTGTCTGTAGTCTATAAGACTACTGGTAGGGTAACCCATGGTAGGCAGTTCTGAGGCGAGACACCAGACTAACATCGGTCCATTCCCAAACAAAATACGGTTTTTAAAAAAAAGTTTAAAAAGAGGAGACATTAAAATATACAAATATAAATCAAACATGATTTATCAACACATCTTCAGGTGAAAACTAAACTTCTTGGTAGAGCTGGTGTTTTTCTCGACAGCAGTAGCTAGAACACATAGGTAAAACAAGGTATGACTAGCTTACCTTTTGCATACATTTCTGTCCACATTTCGGGTCAGTGGCCCAGATGCACTGGGCTACACACACCCCGTATATTAGAGGAATTGTGGTGTGTTATTTTGTGTGTAGAGATTGCTGACATTCATTTAATGTTTACTGGATTTACATTGCAATAATTATCTTGCATTTCATCCTGTTTCCTATGTATACTCTGGTTCATCATTAAAACTCCTAGACTGGGCTTCTTTTGTTGTCATCACCATTTAGACCTGGTGCTCAGAGCACATGGCTACTTAATATGCATTGTTGACACATCCCTGTCAACTCCTCCTCTCACCCAGCAAAACCCCCCATTTCCCCTCCTCCTTCCACATAGAAGAATGGGCAATATCTTAGTTGGTGTGGCAAACGTGTCTATGTAAACTGAATTTAACTACAAATAAAATAATAATCACCCTAATCCAACCCATAACCCCCCACTGCTGTCCTCCTCCTCCTAGCAGACCTATCAAGCAAACGTAAGTTCCTTTATATGTATCTAATACGGTTATGCTGTCACTTGTCACTGCACTCATTAGTCATGATAGTTTTTTTTTTTCTTGCCTCCTAAGATGGAAAATACAAGGTTCCGTTTCATGCCCTCACAGGAGTTGGTCCTCAAGTCCAAACCCCAGGCAGTAAAAGTGGCCGCTGACGGCCCCCTGCTTCTGGTGCTCAGGGCCCTTCTGTGAGGACTAAGAAGTGGGAAGAAGTGGAGGCAGAGGATCGAGCCCGCGTCGTCTCCGAGGGAGGTGACCCCGGTGCAGAGATGGTCATCCTGAGCCGGTGCACGGTTCGACAAGTACCGGGGTCAGACCTTCAAATGGATGATGGAGAACGAGTGGGCTGCATGGTGCACGTGGTAACAGTGCATAAGAAGGAGAGCGAGCGAGAGGGCAGCGTTTCCCAGCATCCCCTGATGGGCCAACAAGGAGGCCTTGACTCGCTACTCGTGCGCCTATCCGGCCTTCGCTGAGGCGGTCAGGTTCAACCGGACGCACGAGGAAGCAAGTCCTGTCCTCCCAGCCAGGTGAGATTAATTCTCCTCATTGCATTAAGTTAATTGGTTCCCGTGCAAGACCCTTGTTGGCATCGGGAAGTACAAGTGGGACTCACTGCAGGACCTGTATGAGGCTACGGGTGCAGACAGGATAAGGTAATGGGCATGCATCTTTTGTATTTTCTATGTTCATCTCAGTGTGTTCTATGCAACATTTTACATCTGAAACGTTCCCTCTGCTGTCTCACACAGATATGTCAGGAGCTTGAGGACGCAGACACCCCGTTATCCTGAGAGTGCGATGGCCGCCTTGATTGACTACATTCAGCGCAGAGACCAGGAGGGGGTAGCTGCTGTGGCCAGGCCCGTCAGTAACACCCCGTCAGTAACAACCGGCCCAACAGTGCGGCTACGTAAGTGTTACATAGCTTAAAGGAAAATATAATTCCACTTGTTCTACACAGTTGGAAATGATGACATATAGTGGGGAGAACAAGTATTTGATACACTGCCGATTTTCCTACTTAAAGCATGTAGAGGTCTGTAATTTTTATCAAAGGTACACTTCAACCGTGAGAGACGGAATCTAAAACAAAAATCCAGAAAATCACATTGTATGATTTTTAAGTAATTAATTTGCATTTTATTGCATGACATAAGTATTTGAACGTCTACCAACCAGTAAGACTTCCGGCTCTCACAGACCTGTTAGTTTTTCTTTAAGAAGCCCTCTGTTCTCCACTCATTACCTGTATTAACTGCACCGGTTTGAACTCGTTACCCGTATAAAAGACACCTGTCCACACACTCAATCAAACAGACTCCAACCTCTCCATAATGGCCAAGACCAGAGAGCTGTGTAAGGACATCAGGGATGAAATTATAGACCTGCACAAGGCGCCACGCCACCTCCACTGTATACAGGACCCACCCGGTGTACAGCTGCATAATCACCAAGGGTGGCGTGATTATGCCGGTTTATCACTGAGCACGGAGCTCCACATCCTCGGAGTCATTCCACCTCCACCTCCACCAGTTCATCCCAGATAATTGTCATAGTTTAAGCTTAAAGTAATGCTTAACGTTAACAGCAACAGCTCTCCCACCCTAATTGTGCATTGTTCTCTCAGGTACCAGAGAGCAAATGCAATGCATTTCCAGGCATTCCTGTTGGATGGACTGATGAGGTGGAACGAGGACCATGCGCAGGCGGCAGTGGAGGTGCCGCTGCTCTCCTAGTGGCCACCTGCAGCACATCCTTAACCTTAGCAGCCAAAGGGTGCTTGGCAAGGAACAGGTTAACTGGTTAACCAGTTATGCATTAGGGGGCGCTATTAAAAGTTTACGATGAAAAACATTCCCGTTTTAAACAAGATATTTTGTCACGAAAAGATACGACTATGCATGTAATTGACAGCTTTGGAAAGAAAACACTGACATTTCCAAAACTGCAAAGATATTGTCTGTGAGTGCCACAGAACTGATGTTACAGGCAAAACCCAGATAAAAATCCAACCAGGAAGTGCCGCATTTTTTAAAACCGCCTCATGCCAACGACTCCTTATATGGCTACGAATGAGCTTACGTTTTCCACGTATTCCCTAAGGTGTCTACAGCATTGTGACGTCTTTTTAGGCATGGCATTTCCATTGAAGAATGGCTGTAAGGGACCATATATAGCATGTGGTCACATGGTGTCTCCCGCAGAAAATCTCACGTAAAATACTGAGGTAGTCATTTTTCCAATCGCTTCTTATGAGAAACTAACGGACGGATATATATGTTTAAAAAAACCTTGACAACGTTTGCCGTGTTTGTCGATTATTATGGAGCAAATTTTGAAAAAAGTTTGGCGTTAGTTGCAGCATTTTCTGGTCAATTTCTCAGCCAAGCATGTTGAAGAAACGGGAGCTATTTCGCGTACAAAAATAATATTTTTGGAAAAAAGGAACATTTGCTATATAACTTGGAGTCTCCTGAGTTAAAGCATCCGAAGTTCTTCAAAGGAAAATGATTTAATTTGGTTGCTTTTCTTATTTTCGTGAAAATGTTGCCTGCTGCCATCAGAGCTAGTATGCCATGATAAACTTACACAAATGCTTGTCTAGCGTTGGCTGTAACGCATATTTTGAAAATCTGAGATGACAGTGTTGTTAACAAAAGGCTAAGCTTGTGTTTGAATATATTTATTTCATTTGCGATTTTTCATGAATAGGAAAAGTTTAGGGGTATTTATGTCCGCTGTGTTATGCTAATGTATTTGAGGCTATGATTACTCTCCCGGAAACGGGTTTGCTTGTCGCAAGAGGTTAAGGACTACAGCAAGCCTAGCGAGCGAGTACAGGGGTAAGTCGAGTTAGAGAATGAACATTTACATCAGTTGCGTTAATTACATTAACACTTCCATACTCTGCATTCGCCTGAGTTTTTGTTGTTTTCATAGGGGAACTTCTCAGAGTGGAGTACCTGTACTCGTAGACTGGCAGAGTGCTGCAGGATGTCAGCGCGGACCCTGACCTTCCGGAAGAGGCAGCCGCCGACGAGCAGCTTGACGAGGAGGACGAGGACTTTCAGGAGGATGTGGACCAGACAGTCCACATCCCTCATGTCACTCCTATGAGCGCCCCATCCTCCAGCTCAGCGGCACCTCTGTCAGGGGAACCCGCTGACGCACCAGGTCTGGGTCATCCAGTCCCACCGCCCTTTAAGACGGAAGCTCTTCTGAGGCCCCTGGTCGACACAGTCCTCCTCACCCTGACCCACTCCTCAGATACAGAGGTAAATATAATTGAGCTTTTGTGTTAAAAAAAAAATACATGCTATCTATTGTAACCTCTTAAATAAGGAATTGAGACAAAGTCAAGACAAGTTTTGGGTGTTTAATAACAAGGATGCCATCAGCTGAGTGCAAACATTTTAGAAAGCTCACAACAAGAGTTTCATTTTAAAAGAATCCATCAGTGTTATTTTCTGTTCGTTACACAATGTAAAATAACATCTATTTCCTTTGTAGTGTTATATAAATAATCTAATATAAAGCGTTACTAGCAGACCAAAGGTCTGGTTAAACCGGATGCCCTCAGATAACTCTGGGCCCAGTGTCTTCAGCCAAGTCTAGAGCCTGTGTGCAATAACATGATTATCCGAAGGACACACAGCTGCCATCACGCAAATATACTCCCCTGTAAAACTACAAAGAGCAGCCTGCAACACTAACGAGCTTAGAAGTGCCAAGCTATCTCACTGACATTGACCCTTGCATGCACTCCTGCAAAGACAGGAAACACCTGGGCCTAAAGCAGACATTACCAGTCCCTAAATCCACGTTTCCTTGACACACATGCATCTCATGAAGCACTGTACACGCACACTCTACCCCCCCCCCCCCCACCCCTACTGGTCGGGTGCCAAGAGCAAAGGACTTTGCTGTGCACCAATGGGGCCCGCTCTGGCTAGAGCAAGGCCCGCCTCCAACTCTTCAGGACCAGTCAGAAGACCAACACGACGAGACTCCACCTACATTATTCTGTGTATACATTCTGCTGTAAACTCAGGCTGAGCAGCCTAATTATTCTGACTCTTCACAGAGTCACATTCCTTAGGTCCACATTCCTTATATCTTGTAGAACAAGATATCTTTGATCAATAAACCGCCTTTTTGATACACCCGATTCCACTCTGTCCAGCGTCGTTGATTTGCATTCCCTCTCCAGTATGAAACACTAACAGTAGAAACATCTTAAGTGTTACCCCTAAATGTGTGACATTGTCTGCAGGCTTGCCAGAGCCTTGGTGGGGGTGAGGAACAGTCAGGGGCTGTTGGACCGCAGGAAAGACTGTCTGGTGGCACTGTGGCTGGTGCTGGCAGACTTTGACAAGCAACGCTTGATCTACCCTGCCCGAAACCAGGAGCGGAACGTTCAGGGGCGGTTCAAGGCAACAAAGGGGAAGTTGTCCATTATCCTAGGAAAAGACTCTCTCCAACGGTATGTTGTTAGTGTTCATGTCCTCCACCTTACTATTTTATTGCCTGCCTCTACATTAAATGCATATGAAGGTCAGGCGATGGCTATCATTATTTTTCAATGTTCTCTAATTATTTATCTCCTCTGTTTCACTTGCCTTCTCGGACTCAACTCGGGCCCTGCAAATTGGCCGGGCACCAGCCATTTGGGTGGAGGCCATTTGCAGTCAGCTCTGCCAAATCCATCCCAGCGCCACGCAGTCTTCCGGCGTCAAGAAGAGCAGGTGGGCGCTCATTCTGGCAGACGACGGGGCCATCAGGGAGGCAGTACTGACCTCCCCAAGGTTGATGGCCCAGATCAACCTTCAGCTCTTTGAGCTGAATCAAAGGACCATCAGTCCCTGGTAAGACATTAACTTATGGAAGACTTGTTGCATAAAGCCTTGTGACTAATGACAATCCGAGTGTCAGCTTGTGTTTGTTTTCTCTCCCTGTTTCAGGTCCTCCCGGCGTCAGAATGAGAGGATGGTGCTGTAGCAGGGATTGATGCTCGCTGCTGCCCCCAGCGTCACCGCCCAGCCCCTCCACTTCAAGCAGGAGGGAATCAAGCCCCTTCCCTCAGCCCCTCCACTACCAGCAGAAGGGCCCATGCCAGACCACCCAACAAGGAGAGCCCGCCCACGCCATTCTGCCAGCCCACCTGGAGCAACAACACCCCGCACTTCCCGGCCCCTCCCAACCTCCTCCAGTGCCAAGGACAGCGGCTTGGAGGAGGAAGAGGATGGCGGAGGACACAGAGGAGGACACAGCCGGGAAGAGAAGGCAACGTGAGCAGGTGTCTGCGCCAAAAGCGGTTTGCTCGAGACGGAACCCACGTTCTGCTCTGTTGCTGCTGGGGGTAAGAACGTTGCCCAGTGGCTGGTGGAAATGAAGGACACTAAGGGGCGAGGTGAAGAACACTGAGCCACTGGCTGGGTGGTCGGATTTTGTTTGTTATTGTAAATAGTTCACTGTTCCCCTCTACCTGGACCGAGACCTTGAGTGCATTGTAGAGGCTTGTGTGTGTTGAGGACCCTCAGAGCTATATTGTCTGTAGTCTATAAGACTACTGGTAGGCAGTTCTGAGGCGAGACACCAGACTAACATCGGTCCATTCCCAAACAAAATACGTTTTTTTTTAAAAAGTTTAAAAAGAGGAGACATTAAAATATACAAATATAAATCAAACATGATTTATCAACACATCTTCAGGTGAAAACTCAACTTCTTGGTAGAGCTGATGTTTTTCTCGACAGCAGTAGCTAGAACACATAGGTAAAACAAGGTATGACTAGCTTACCTTTTGCATACATTTCTGTCCACATTTCGGGTCAGTGGCCCAGATGCACTGGGCTACACACACCCCGTATATTAGAGGAATTGTGGTGTGTTATTTTGTGTGTAGAGATTGCTGACATTCATTTAATGTTTACTGGATTTACATTGCAATAATTATCTTGCATTTCATCCTGTTTCCCTATGTATACTCTGGTTCATCATTAAAACTCCTAGACTGGGCTTCTGTTGCTGTCATCACCATTTAGACCTGGTGCTCAGAGCACATGGCTACTTAATATGCATTGTTGACACATCCCTGTCAACTCCTCCTCTCACCCAGCAAAACCCCCCATTTCCCCTCCTCCTTCCACAGAGAAGAATGGGCAATATCTTACTTGGTGTGGCAAACGTGTCTATGTAAACTGAATTTAACTACAAATAAAATAATAATCACCCTAATCCAACCCATAACCCCCCCACTGCTGTCCTCCTCCCTCCTAGCAGACCTATCAAGCAAACGTAAGTTCCTTTATATGCATCTAATACGGTTATGCTGTCACTTGTCACTGCACTCATTAGTCATGATAGTTGTTTTTTTCTTGCCTCCTAAGATGGAAAATACAAGGTTCCGTTTCATGCCCTCACAGGAGTTGGTCCTCAAGTCCAAACCCCAGGCAGTAAAAGTGGCCGCTGACGGCCCCCCTGCTTCTGGTGCTCAGGGCCCTTCTGTGAGGACTAAGAAGTGGGAGGAAGTGGAGGCAGAGGATCGAGCCCGCGTCGTCTCCGAGGGAGGTGACCCCGGTGCAGAGATGGTCATCCTGAGCCGGTGCACGGTTCGACAAGTACCGGGGTCAGACCTTCAAATGGATGATGGAGAACGACGTGGGCTGCATGGTGCACGTGGTAACAGTGCATAAGAAGGAGAGCGAGCGAGAGGGCAGCGTTTCCCAGCATCCCCTGATGGGCCAACAAGGAGGCCTTGACTCGCTACTCGTGCGCCTATCCGGCCTTCGCTGAGGCGGTCAGGTTCAACCGGACGCACGAGGAAGCTTAAGTCCTGTCCTCCCAGCCAGGTGAGATTAATTCTCCTCATTGCATTAAGTTAATTGGTTCCCGTGCAAGACCCTTGTTGGCATCGGGAAGTACAAGTGGGACTCACTGCAGGACCTGTATGAGGCTACGGGTGCAGACAGGATAAGGTAATGGGCATGCATCTTTTGTGTTTTCTATGTTCATCTCAGTGTGTTCTATGCAACATTTTACATCTGAAACGTTCCCTCTGCTGTCTCACACAGATATCAGGAGCTTGAGGACGCAGACACCCCGTTATCCTCAGAGTGCGATGGCCGCCTTGATTGACTACATTCAGCGCAGAGACCAGGAGGGGTAGCTGCTGTGGCCAGGCCCGCCAGCACCACCCCCGTCAGTAACACCCCCGTCAGTAACAACCGGCCCAACAGTGCGGCTACGTAAGTGGTACATAGCTTAAAGGAAAATATAATTCCACTTGTTCTACACAGTTGGAAATGATGACATATAGTGGGGAGAACAAGTATTTGATACACTGCCGATTTTCCTACTTAAAGCATGTAGAGGTCTGTAATTTTTATCAAAGGTACACTTCAACCGTGAGAGACGGAATCTAAAACAAAAATCCAGAAAATCACATTGTATGATTTTTAAGTAATTAATTTGCATTTTATTGCATGACATAAGTATTTGAACGTCTACCAACCAGTAAGACTTCCGGCTCTCACAGACCTGTTAGTTTTTCTTTAAGAAGCCCTCTGTTCTCCACTCATTACCTGTATTAACTGCACCGGTTTGAACTCGTTACCCGTATAAAAGACACCTGTCCACACACTCAATCAAACAGACTCCAACCTCTCCATAATGGCCAAGACCAGAGAGCTGTGTAAGGACATCAGGGATGAAATTATAGACCTGCTCAAGGCGCCACGCCACCTCCACTGTATACAGGACTCACGAGATCGGCAAATGCCGGTTTATCGCTGAGCACGGGGCTCCACATCCTTGGGAGTCATTCCAACTCCACCTCAACCGGTAATTGTCATTGTGTAGTGTCATGACGTTGGCCTTGGTAGGTTTATGACAGTCATAAATACCTCTTTCCCCCTTTTTCCTTTCTCTACCCTACTGATGTTATATTTTCAAAACCCTTAGTTAACAGAGATTCTGGGAACATCAGAAGGTGGGGGGGGATTAACTGTATTCTGGTAATCCGACCAATTGAACATATGCGGTGGTACTTAATGAATATGATGTCAGTTCGGTTGTCATCTGAGACATTCTCATCAATGATAAGAAACTCTACAGTGGAAAGTCTACACATCAGAGTTATCGGATTCACATGGAATTGTTGTTCAATTTAAATGTTTGAATATGAAATTATTCGTGATGGGATGAAATGTGATTTTAGCTTCTAAAATGCAAGATTTTGGTTTTCATACGGTAGGGCTCTGCTCAATCAGTGGCCCGCCCCTGTAAAGGGACATGGGCTATAAAACTTTTCAAACACGCCCTCCTCTCCCTTCCTATATAAAGCCTTGACGACAATATAACCTCCTGTTCCGAGGACGACGGTCCGATGTCAGAAAGGTTCAGATAATAACTACAGAACGAAGCCAAGATCAGCGTGAGCTTTGGTTGCAAATGGTATGAACTTTGAACTCTTATTCACTACAGAAGTGATACCTCCTAGCTGTTGAGTTACCAACAACCGCTGCAAATGAGGGTTAGGAAGGAACAGACAGAGTATCCCGTCTACCACACAACGTATTTAATTTACCAGCAGAGACATTCTTCAAAGGACAAAGGACTCAGTTGGGCATCATGGCCTTCCATCTACCACCAACCTACAGAAGCGCAGTTCAGAGTAAATATTTAGTGCATTTTCCTTTTCCAAATGGGCGGTAATTTAGAATGCATAAGGATACTGTATTTACGATAGCACAGCTTCGCCCTTTGTTCCTCAGTCTTCCCTTCCCGCTCTTTCACTCAAACTCAGCCCCTTTTCTGTCAGCCTGCAGCTGTCAGCATGCATCTTTGAGTGGGATGCAGGCGATGTCTGCCGACTGCTGGAGGCCAAGAGGTCTGAGCTGGAGGGGAAGCACGGGATGGTCGTCCTCACCGAGGCTTCGAGGAAGATCGTCAGGAAGGAGATTGCGCTTCACTGTCGGGAGTCGTACGCGCTGGGCTGCGGCGAGCGAAATCCTCATTGACCTTCTACAGCGAGAAGGGGGTCGACACCCTGGGCATCTCATTGCTGGTCTACATCCGCATCCAGGCAATCTGGAAAGAGCGGATGCGCCACCTCCACTGTATACAGGACCCACCCGGTGTACAGCTGCATAATCACCAAGGGCGGCGTGATTATGCCGGTTTATCACTGAGCACGGAGCTCCACATCCTCGGAGTCATTCCACCTCCACCTCCACCAGTTCATCCCAGATAATTGTCATAGTTTAAGCTTAAAGTAATGCTTAACGTTAACAGCAACAGCTCTCCCACCCTAATTGTGCATTGTTCTCTCAGGTACCAGAGAGCAAATGCAATGCATTTCCAGGCATTCCTGTTGGATGGACTGATGAGGTGGAACGAGGACCATGCGCAGGCGGCAGTGGAGGTGCCGCTGCTCTCCTAGTGGCCACCTGCAGCACATCCTTAACCTTAGCAGCCAAAGGGTGCTTGGCAAGGAACAGAACTGGTTAACTGGTTAACCAGTTATGCATTAGGGGGCGCTATTAAAAGTTTACGATGAAAAACATTCCCGTTTTAAACAAGATATTTTGTCACGAAAAGATACGACTATGCATGTAATTGACAGCTTTGGAAAGAAAACACTGACATTTCCAAAACTGCAAAGATATTGTCTGTGAGTGCCACAGAACTGATGTTACAGGCAAAACCCAGATAAAAATCCAACCAGGAAGTGCCGCATTTTTTAAAACCGCCTCATGCCAACGACTCCTTATATGGCTACGAATGAGCTTACGTTTTCCACGTATTCCCTAAGGTGTCTACAGCATTGTGACGTCTTTTTAGGCATGGCATTTCCATTGAAGAATGGCTGTAAGGGACCATATATAGCATGTGGTCACATGGTGTCTCCCGCAGAAAATCTCACGTAAAATACTGAGGTAGTCATTTTTCCAATCGCTTCTTATGAGAAACTAACGGACGGATATATATGTTTAAAAAAACCTTGACAACGTTTGCCGTGTTTGTCGATTATTATGGAGCAAATTTTGAAAAAGTTTGGCGTTAGTTGCAGCATTTTCTGGTCAATTTCTCAGCCAAGCATGTTGAAGAAACGGGAGCTATTTCGCGTACAAAAATAATATTTTTGGAAAAAAGGAACATTTGCTATATAACTTGGAGTCTCCTGAGTGAAAGCATCCGAAGTTCTTCAAAGGAAAATGATTTAATTTGGTTGCTTTTCTTATTTTCGTGAAAATGTTGCCTGCTGCCATCAGAGCTAGCATAGCATTATGCCATGATAAACTTACACAAATGCTTGTCTAGCGTTGGCTGTAACGCATATTTTGAAAATCTGAGATGACAGTGTTGTTAACAAAAGGCTAAGCTTGTGTTTGAATATATTTATTTCATTTGCGATTTTTCATGAATAGGAAAAGTTTAGGGGTATTTATGTCCGCTGCGTTATGCTAATGCATTTGAGGCTATGATTACGCTCCCGGAAACGGGTTTGCTTGTCGCAAGAGGTTTTAAGGACTACAGCAAGCCTAGCGAGCGAGTACAGGGGTAAGTCGAGTTAGAGAATGAACATTTACATCAGTTGCATTAATTACATTAACACTTCCATACTCTGCATTCGCCTGAGTTTTTTGTTGTTTTCATAGGGGAACTTCTCGGAGTGGAGTACCTGTACTCGTAGACTGGCAGAGTGCTGCAGGATGTCAGCGCGGACCATGACCTTCCGGAAGAGGCAGCCGCCGTCGAGCAGCTCGACGAGGAGGACGAGGACTTTCAGGAGGATGTGGACCAGACAGTCCACATCCCTCATGTCACTCCTATGAGCGCCCCATCCTCCAGCTCAGTGGCACCTCTGCCAGGGGAACCTGCTGACGCACCCAGGTCTGGGCCATCCAGTCCCACCGCCCCTGAAGACGGAAGCTCTCCTGAGGCCCCTGAGTTACTCTGGGCCCCTTAATCATCCAAGCTACTCAATACTGCCCCCAGCCATAAGAAGTTAACCTCTAGCGACTTTTAGGACAGCCAATAGCTACTTTCCTTACTGAGGAGTTGGCAACACTGCTGGGCCGCCTGTGAGTGCATTGGGCTGATGGCAGCACCCACTGCTCGATGAGAAGAGTAAGAACAATATGTGCTTTCACATCAGTCTCCAATATCACCAGAAAAAGTCGCTAGATTTGTCGCTAGTCACTTTTTTGAAAATGTGTCGCTAGAGGGATCTGAACACTCACTAAACTAAGTATAGTGACAAAGTCGCTAAGTTGCAAACACTGCGGCCCAGTCCTTGCACAGCAGTCCCTCCCAGCTGCAGTCAGAGCAGGAGATGTTCACCCCTCCATGTCCAGACTGCAAATCAATCGAGCATGCGGGAAGCTGCCGCTGGCTTATCCCGCCCTGGCTTGCATTCAGGGGCAGGATGTAAAAGTAAAATGTTCTTTGTCTAAAATAAATCACTGCACAAAAATAAAACACTGCTTGCTTTTTTTTGACTCATACAGCCTCAGTCACTTCCTCACCTTGTCCACTGTGTGTGTGTGTGCGCACATACATAAGCTAAACATCTAGCTGCCTAGCTCATATCTCAAGTCTAAACTGTACACAAAAATACAGAAAGGAGTGGGAATCAAACCCTGAATTCAAAAGCTGGTTGAAGCCGTTAATTGGAGATGATACACGGGCCTGTACTGTAAGGCTGATTTCTACGCCAAACATAGCAATGTAAAAAAACACATGGCAACTCAAAAACATACTCAAAAGACAAAGCCTTAACAGTTCCACCCAAAACAAGCTGCCATTTCTGGTTTAAAAAAGGCTGAGGCCACCATCAGCTATCGCTGAACACTGTTCCATGCTGGCATGTGATCACATTGGAGAAGCACGTAGAGCTGCTTTCTCAGACTCCACTGCTGCTACCCACTTCAAAGTGCACCGAAATTAATAATGGTGTTCTAGCACTATACTTTCTGAAAACGTTGGTCGCAGATGTGGGTGACCAGCGTTTCAGCCTCCTATACTCAGATGTGGGTGACCAGCGTTTCAGCCTCCTATACTCAGATGTGGGTGACCAGCGTTTCAGCCTCCTATACTCAGATGTGGGTGACCAGCGTTTCAGCCTCCTATACTCAGATGTGGGTGACCAGCGTTTCAGCCTCCTATACTCAGATGTGGGTGACCAGCGTTTCAGCCTAATATACTCCATGTACAGTGATCCTCAAAACATATTGTATCTGACTTTTTTGAAGTCAGTGCTGGGTGAGGTACAGTAGTGCTGGGTGAGGTACAGTAGTGCTGGGTGAGGTAGTTAGCCATCAAGGCTTTTGAGGGAGAGCAAGTAGATCCTCTTAAGCAACTTGACAGCTTAGTTAGCCTGATCAAGTCTGTGAGCAGCAGGGTCTGAATCCACTGGCAAATGTGGATTCTGACCATAGAGCACATTATTTGGGGCGGCAGGGTAGCCTAGTGGTTAGAGCGTTACCGAAAGGTTGCAAATTCAAATCTGTCGTTCTGCCCCTGAACAAGGCAGTTAACCCACTGTTCCTAGGCCATCATTGAAAATAAGAATTTGTTCTTTAACTGACTTGCCTAGTTAAATAAAGGTAAAAATAGCCCATTTTCTCAACTGTAATCCCCTTGTTTTCATGGTTTATAGGTATTCTATGCTAGTCCTAAATACAGACAAAGTCCATACATATGTGATTGTTATAAAGGGTCTAAATTGAGGGGAAACAAACATATTTGTTCCTTGAAGAGTGAGATGTCAGGAATAGGGTCACAATAAATATGCTAGAACCGATAGAAACAAGGATGTATTTCCCAGAAACTAAGTGTAAATCATTGGTAATTCACGTTGTGGTTCAATGATATGTGGTCCATTCTATAGACTAAGAATAAAAATACATTGCAGAACACATTCATTTAGAGTGTGTGTGTATTGTTGCTTTGGCAATACTGACACAATGTTTTTCATGCCAATATAGCAGCTTTAATTTGAAAAATAATTTAATTTGAGAAGAGAGAGAAAGGAGATGGAGAAAAGAAAGAAAAGAGGGATGAAGAGAAGAAAAGAGGATGAAAAAAAGAGAGAAACCAGGGGAGAAAAGAGAATAAAGGATGGAGAGAAAGGAGAGATGAAAGAGAAAGAAAGGAGAGAAAAATATAAAGGATAGAAGTGAGAGTAAAGAGTAAAAGAGAGAACCGAGGAGAAAAGAGATGGATGAGAGAAAAGAAAGGAGAGAAATAAGAGGAAAGAGAAGTTGGAAGAATGCATTGTAAAATGTGTTTACAATTCGCTTTTGCAACCTCTGGCCTCATCTCCCTATCTTGCACGTGTTAAAGGCACTGTACAGTACTGTACCTTTCTGCGTTGTGTTCTGGTGATGTGTAGGTGGAAGACAAGTCTCTGGACACAATTCTGCTGGTTGTCTCTCTTTTAGTGACTGAAGGGATACAAACACAAGACAAAGGTTGGTGCTGCTGTCTGGACTCCCAAACACAACTATATTAGCCTCTCTTCATCACGCGCTGAGCTAACTCACGTCAACAACTAAAAATGCATTGTACAAGATGTACATGTTCATATCTTCAAAAGACTAATTTCATTTTATAAATGTTGTACAGAAATAATTAGCTAATAAATGCTAAATATTTCTTAGTGTACTATTGCACCTGAGGTAAACTAATGAGGCAACAACGCCATTTTGACATGTCCAGACAAGTAACAAAATTAACAACAGCTAACTAATTAGCACATTAAACATTACATATCAAATCGTCACATTTCACAACATACCTGCATGGAATGGATACAAATACAAAGCCAAGCTTGATGCTGCCGTCTGGACTGCCATACACAACTATATTAGCCTGATAAAAGACAAGAGTGCTGAATTCCTGTCAGAAAACTCACGCTGTCTGCACCTGAAAGACCCGCAAAGGTAACGGTGGCTGGGCAAACCTTGCAAAGTTGCAATCAAACATGATCCCCATTCACACTAATATATATTCCTAAAAACAGTAGCGCAACACTAAACCAATGACGATATCATTTTCGGTTGTCTTTTTTGGACATTTGCTTACATGTGCATTGAAAAGAGCGGAGCGTAACATGACACATACCTCTCCTCATCAGGCTCTGAGCAAACCGAGGAGTAAAAGCATGACTCCCGTTGATGACCTCACAGCATTAACACCATGTAGAAAATAAATACAATACAATAGTTCACTCTTGAAAGTGGTGTAACACATCTCAAAATAACCATAAAACAATTCATTATAATAAATATCAGGGATTTTCGGTGAAATACATCAAGTAAATATTTATTTATTGTAATTTCACCTTTATTTAACCAAGTAGTAGGCAAGTTGAGAACAAGTTCTCATTTACAATTGCGACCTGGCCAAGATAAACGCATGTTATACCTGTAATGCATACGTAGCATTTGCTTCGGCACAGGTGTTGTTTTTTCTGGAATTAAAATTATTTTTCTCTCAAGTAGTGAAATTAAATCATTTTAGAGTGTAATTATTACCAGTGGCCGCTAGAGTGGGAGCAAAAATACTGACTAAATTCTATTGGAGTAAAACAGCATGACCACGCCCACTAATGTTGATTAATTAAGATTTTGTGCCATTGTCCATTTGCAAGTGTCTGGTGAATGTAAAGAGTGGACAGATCGAGAGCGTGGATCTGCCGAACATCGGAAGTCATTCACTGGACCACAGAATTTCTTAATTTCTAAACTTAATTAGAATTCCAGGTAAATTCACTGTTATTGGTTCACTTTGTGTGCAAATTAAAACTGTTGAGCAACATTACAGCTAGCTAGCATTGTAATGTAGGCTTACTGTTACTGCACGATTTGTATAGTCAGATGCTAATGTGAGCATCTAGCAAGAGCTAATTAGCTAGCTACAGTAACATTAAGTTATACCACTTTTAGTGGTTTATGGACAGTATGTACGCCCGGTGGATCGGTGCATCACCTGTTTTACATTTTCAACAGAGTGGTATTAGCTATTATCAGTAGCTAGCGGACTTTACTGACTACTGCCAGTGTAACAGTATAACTTTAGACCGTCCCTCGCCATACCCGGGCACAAACCAGGGACCCTCTGCACACATCAACAACAGTCACCCACGAAGCATCGTTACCCATCGCTCCACAAAAGCCGCAGCCCTTGCAGAGCAAGGGGAACTACTACTTAAAGGTCTCAGAGCAAGTAACGTCACCAATTGAAACACTATTTAGCACCACCGCTAACGAGCTAGCAGTTTCACATCCGTTACACCAGCAGGTTAGTCAGTGCAACCTGTGTTTTACTCTGAAAAGTGAGCTGCTAGCAGACAGTTAGCGGCACTTGGTCTGTGCTACATGTGTGTTTCACTCAAGTTTTTAGCTCTTTTTAGACAGTTTTTAGCTGCAGTTTGGTTGGTGCAACACGTGCATTTTATCTGAACAGAGCTGATGTACACCGTGTTGCCAACATAGCGACTTAGTAGCTATATTTAGCGAGTATTCAGACCCCTCTAGCGACACATTTTTAAAAATTTGACTAGCGACAAATCTAGCTACTTTTTCTGGTGATAATGGAGACTTTTGGAGACTGACGTGAAAGCACGTATTGTTCTTACTCTTCTCAACGAGCAGCGGGTGCTGCCGTGGGCCTCACACCGTCCCAAAGCACTCACAGACGGCCCAGTCCTCACGCAGCTGTCCTCCCAGCTGCAGTCAGAGCAGGAGATGTTCACCCCTCCACGTCCAGACTGCAAATGAATCGTGCATGCGGGAAGCATGGGCTGATCCCATTGCTGATCCCGCACTGGCACTTTCTTTCAGGGCGGGATGTGAATGTAAAATGTTCTTTGTCTAAAATAAATCACTGCATTTGACTCACACAGCCTCAGTCACTTAATCACCTTGTCCACTGTGTGTGTGTGTGCCTCTCTGTGACATAAGCTAAACTTCTAGATGGCTAGCTCGTCATATCTCTAAACTGTACACAAGAATACAGAAAGGAGTGGGAATCAAACCCTGAATTCAAAAGCTGGTTGAAGCCGTTAATTGGAGATGATACACGGGCCTGTATTGTAAGGCTGATTTCTACGCCAAACATAGCGATGTAAAAAAACATATGGCAACTCAAAAACATACTCAAAAGACAAAAAGCCTTATAACAGTTCCACCCAAAACAAGCTGCCATTTCTGGTTTAAAAAAGGCTGAGGCCACCATCAGCTATCGCTTAACACTGTTCCATGCTGGCATGTGTAAAGAAATGTTAATTCTTATGCAGGTGACCAACTTACTGCTATTGCCTTGCTGTAACTGAGACAACACATAGCAACGTATTTTCACAGACTCACTTAAATCATCCACAACACTGTCAAAATAGGATACATCCTAGCCACAGGTGCTAGCCTTCAGTTCGGCCACAACATCCAGTGAGGACACGAACGCACACACATTACACACTAACTACCGAGGACATACAGATAAGACTCCTACACACATTGGCAGGGAGAGACAACCTTGACTTGGAGACAAACCAGCGCACACACATAACCTCCTTTTTCTAGCTGAACATTGTGTGACTGAGAACAGGCATGGAGGGATTTTACGATGACGGACAGACAACTGAGCCAATGACGGAAGACTACACCCCAGCCTGAGCCTGAACCAATCCGAAGAACCGAACTCCTAGAATCAACCTACTTTCTGTTCTGTATTAATTGCTTGTGCAAACGATTAGCAGGGCTTTTTTTGTTGGTTCCTCATGAGTTAATAGAAGGGCCCGTATATACGCTGTACCAGATATCTTCACTCTGAATAAACTGTCGCTTGTCGTACAATTTTACCACCTTGTCTGAATCGATCCTTGACCGGCTCGCCCTTCTACATATCCTTTTATCAACAAATGTGATCACATTGGAGAAGCACGTAGAGCTGCTTTCTCAGACTCCACTGCTGCTACCCACTTCAAAGTGCACAGAAATTAATAATGGTGTTCTAGCACCATACTTTCTGAAAAAGTTGGTCCTGGGGTAGAGACTGACAAATGCCTCTGTTATGACGGGGATTAACAATGGGGTCCATAAAGTACTGAAGCAGGAGTATGGCCTCAAATATCTGGTTCTTATTCGCTGTGTGTTACTCTCTACAGCTTGCTGTAAGTCATACTTCCAATGACACCATCCCCCGTAGTGTGGAGTACTTGGTACGAGAGACTTATGACTGGGTATCAGTATCTCCAAAGCACAGGGAGGCCTACAAGGCCATATATGAGACCATCTACTGTGGGGAGAAACTTTTACAGCGAACCAAGGTGTGTGCCACACGTTGGCTCTCCATTGAACCTGCGGTTTCATGCATTTTGGACCAGTGGGAGGAGCTTAGGCTGCATTTCACAGTTACCAAGTCCAGTGAACACTGCTACATGGCTGAGCGTTTATACTCCATGTACAGTGATCCTCAAAACATATTGGATCTGACTTTTTTGAAGTCAGTGCTGGGTGAGGTACAGTAGTGCTGGGTGAGGTACAGTAGTGCTGGGTGAGGTACAGTTAGCCATCAAGGCTTTTGAGGGAGAGCAAGTAGATCCTCTTAAGCAACTTGACAGCTTGGTTAGCCTGATTAAGTCTGTGAGCAGCAGGGTGCTGAATCCACTGCCAAATGTTGATGTACTCAAAGAAAGGGTGTAGAGGACTGCTAATTCTTATGTAGGTGACATTACTGCTATTGCATTGTTATAACTGAGACAACACATAGCAACATATTTTCACAGTAAAGCATGTTGGGTCCCCTACAGGATAGCTCCCACACACACACACACACACACATACACACACTAACTGCCGAGGACACACAGATAAGACATACACCCACACATTGGGAGGAAGAGACACAGCCTTGACTTGCAGACACAAGCACACACACACAATCTCCTTCCTAGCCGAACATTGTGTGACTGAGAACAGCCCGACGAGACCCGGAGGAACGACGGACGGCTCAACAGGACCAATCCAAGAAGACAACACCTCAACTGTGGCCAACCAAAAGACCGGGACTTCCAGACTCAACCTACTTTCTGTACTGTACATAACATGCTTGCAATCTGTTATCGGGGCTTCTTTCTGCTGGTTCCTTGTGAGCCAAATGAATGAGCCCGTATACGTTGTACCAGATATCTTTACTCTGAATAAACTGTCGCTTGTCACATAATTGACCACCTTGTCCGAATCGATCCTTGACCGACTCGCCCTTCTACATATCCCATTATCAACAAGGGCCAATAGATGGATACATCAGTCCCAAACCGTACCGTGGTTACCTTTTTGAGTCAAAGGCAGCTGAACTCCACCTTGCGCCTAAGGATGAAAACAATGTCCGAAAGCGTTGTGTAGCCTTCACCATCTCCTTCACTAAGGAGTTGAGAGTGAGACTGCCGGACAACATCGAAGCATTGCAGTACATGTCAGTTTTCAATGTGGAGGAAACTCTAAAGCACAATAAGAGCCCTGGAGACATAGAAAAATAGCCAAGCTCCTTGGCTACTTCCCTGCTGTCATGCCCTGACCTTAGAGATCCTTTTTATGTCTCTAGTTTGGTTTGGTCAGGGTGGGCATTCTATGTTTTGGTGTTCTATGTTTTCTATTTCTGTGTGTTTGGCTGGGTGTGGTTCTCAATCAGAGGCAGCTGTCTATCGTTGTCTCTGATTGAGAACCATACTTAGGCAGCCTTTTCACACCTTTGTTTTGTGGGTAGTTATTTTCTGCTTTGTGTGTTTCTGCGCCAGACATAACTGTTTAGTGTGTTTCTGCACCAGACAGAACTGCTTTGTGTGTTTCTGCACCAGACAGAACTGCTTTGTGTGTTTCTGCAGACAGAACTGCTTTGTGTATTTCTGCACCAGACAGAACTGCTTAGTGTGTTTCTGCACCAGACAGAACTGCTTAGTGTGTTTCTGCACCAGACAAAACTGCTTAGTGTGTTTCTGCACCAGACAGAACTGCTTAGTGTGTTTCTGCACCAGACAGAACTGCTTAGTGTGTTTCTGCACCAGACAGAACTGCTTAGTGTGTTTCTGCACCAGACAGAACTGCTTAGTGTGTTTCTGCACCAGACAGAACTGCTTAGTGTGTTTCTGCACCAGACAGAACTGCTTAGTGTGTTTCTGCACCAGACAGAACTGCTTAGTGTGTTTCTGCACCAGACAGAACTGCTTAGTGTGTTTCTGCACCAGACAGAACTGCTTCAGTTGTTTCGCGTTGTTATTTTTAGTTCTAGTGTTCAGTTTTATTAAAAATCATGAACACGTACCACGCTGCACCTTGGTCCTCTTCTTCAAACAGCCGTTGCACCTTGCAGAGATAGACAAGATGGTCCAGCAATGGTGTGCCATCCATCTTAGTAAATGGAATGAGACAAAAAACACACTGGGCTTCTGGAGTGGGATTTGGACGTTCAGGGATGCAGCTGATATCAACCCGATTCAAGAACTTGCCATGGCTGCTGTGTCTGTGATGTCATTGCCACAGTCGAATGCTGAAGTCGAGAGAGTATTCAGCCAGATGAGTGTGGTAAAAAGCAAACTTAGAAATCGGATGTCCTTGCAGACCCTTAACTCCATCCTGTTCATTCGATATGGACTGAAGCTGTCTGGTGAGGCTTGCTATGAGCATCAGCTCCCTGAACATATTTTGCAGCTTTTTGGCTCATCAGCTGCTTACTCATTTAAGTCAGCTCCCTCAGTTGCTGAACCTGCCATAGAAAGCCTTGACCAAAATGATGATGACCCACTCTTTCTGTGTTCAGCACAGCCTGTGTGTGTGTGTAGGGGGGTCAGCGTAGTGTCCAGAGCATGGAGGCGCTACCAGGAGACAGGCCAGTACATCAGGAGATGTGGAGGGGGCAACAACCCAGCATCAGGACCGCTACCTCCGCCTTTGTGCAAGGAGGAGCAGGAGGAGCACTGCTAGAGCCCTACAAAATGACCTCCAGCAGGCCACAAATGTGCATGTGTCTGCTCAAATGGTCAGAAACAGACTCCATGAGGGTGGTATGAGGGCCCAACGTCCACAGGTGGGGGTTGTGCTTACAGCCCAACACCGTGCAGGATGTTTGGCATTTGCCAGAGAACACCAAGATTGGCAAATTCGCCACTGCCACCCTGTGCTCTTCACAGATGAAAGCAGGTTCACACTGAGCACATGTGACAAACGTGACAGAGTCTGGAGACGCCGTGGAGAACGTTCTGCTGCCTGCAACATCCTCCAGCATGACCGGTTTGGCGGTGGGTCAATCATGGTATGTGGTTGCATTTCTTTGGGGGGCCGCACAGCCCTCCATGTGCTCGCCAGAGGTAGCCTGACTGCCATTAGGTACCGAGATGAGATCCTCAGACCCCTTGTGAGACCATATGCTGGTGCGGTTGGCCCTGGGTTCCTCCTAATGCAAGACAATGCTAGACCTCATGTGGCTGGAGTGTGTCAGAAGTTCCTGCAAGAGGAAGGCATTGATGCTATGGACTGGCCCGTTCCCCAGACCTGAATCCAATTGAGCAGATCTGGGACATCATGTCTCGCTCCATCCACCAACGCCACGTTGCACCACCGACTGTCCAGGAGTTGGCGGATGCTTTAGTCCAGGTCTGGGAGGAGATCCCTCAGGAGACCATCCACCACCTCATCAGGAGCATGCCCAGGCATTGTAGGGAGGTCATACAGGCACGTGGAGGCCACACACACTACTGAGCCTCATTTTAACTTGTTTTAAGGACATTACATCAAAGTTGGATCAGCCTGTAGTGTGGTTTTCCACTTTAATTTTGAGTGTGACTCCAAATCCAGACCTCCATGGGTTGATAAATTTGATTTCCATTGATAATTTGTTGTCAGCACATTCAACTATGTAAAGAAAAAAGTATTTAATAAGAATATTTCATTCATTCAGATCTAGGATGTGTTATTTTAGTGTTCCCTTTATTTTTTTGAGCAGTGTTCAATGAATAGGAATATTTATACAAGTAAATTCTAGTACTGTGTGTGTGTGTGTAGTGCAGATTTATTTGAGGAGCTGTTTAATCTCACGTAATCCTACAGGGTTCTCCTGTCCTCTGACGACCTCTGCGTAGCTGCGCTGGTCCTGCTGTTGGGCCCTGTGGAGTGGAGGAGGACCAGTTCTGGACCGTGGGGCTTCCTCTCTGGTCTGGTAGGGGTGGTGGTCTGGTGCGGGGTAGTAGGCTGGGCCCGGTCCGATCTGGCTAAGCCGATGGAAGTGGTGATGCTATGGTGGTGGGTGGGGCCTGTGGGGTGCGCTGGGTCTGGGGTGGTGTTGAAGGGGCCTGGGGCTCCTTGGTGGTGCAGTGGTTTGGTAGGGGTCTCTGGGTGGTCCTCTGTCCAGTGCGGCATGGGGTGTTTGTCTATGTTATCACTGGGATGGTAAAGGCTCAATATACATCTCAGACTAGAGGGAAGAGGGGATACAACTCAGACTAGAGGGAAGAGGAGATACAACTCAGACTAGAGGGGATACAACTCAGACTAGAGGGGATACAACTCAGACTAGAGGGAAGAGGAGATACAACTCAGACTAGAGGGGATACAACTCAGACTAGAGGGGATACAACTCAGACTAGAGGGATACAACTCAGACTAGAGGGAAGAGGGGATACAACTCAGACTAGAGGGAAGAGGGGATACAACTCAGACTAGAGAGAAGAGGGGATACAACTCAGACTAGAGAAAAGAGGGGATACAACTCAGACTAGAGGGGATACAACTCAGACTAGAGGGGATACAACTCAGACTAGAGGGGATACAACTCAGACTAGAGGGGATACAACTCAGACTAGAGGGGATACAACTCAGACTAGAGGGAAGAGGAGATACAACTCAGACTAGAGAGAAGAGGGGATACAACTCAGACTAGAGGGGATACAACTCAGACTAGAGAGAAGAGGGGATACAACTCAGACTAGAGGGGATACAACTCAGACTAGAGGGGATACAACTCAGACTAGAGGGGATACAACTCAGACTAGAGAGAAGAGGGGATACAACTCAGACTAGAGGGAAGAGGGGATACAACTCAGACTAGAGGGGATACAACTCAGACTAGAGGGGATACAACTCAGACTAGAGGGGATACAACTCAGACTAGAGGGAAGAGGGGATACAACTCAGACTAGAGGGGATACAACTCAGACTAGAGGGGATACAACTCAGACTAGAGGGAAGATACAACTCAGACTAGAGGGGATACAAGACTAGATACAACTCAGACTAGAGGAAGATACAACTCAGACTAGAGGGGATACAACTCAGACTAGAGGAGATACAACTCAGACTAGAAGGGATACAACTCAGACTAGAGGGGATACGACTCAGACTAGAGGGAAGAGGGGATACAACTCAGACTAGAGACTAGAAGAGAGGGATACAACAACTCAGACTAGAGGGAAGAGGGGATACAACTCAGACTAGAGGGGATACGACTCAGACTAGAGAGAAGAGGGGATACAACTCAGACTAGAGGGGATACAACTCAGACTAGAGGGAATACAACTCAGACTAGAGGGGATACAACTCAGACTAGAGGAAGAGGGGATACAACTCAGACTAGAGGGAAGAGGGGATACAACTCAGACTAGAGAGAAGAGGGGATACAACTCAGACTAGAGGGGATACAACTCAGACTAGAGGGGATACAACTCAGACTAGAGGGGATACAACTCAGACTAGAGGGGATACAACTCAGACTAGAGAGAAGAGGGGATACAACTCAGACTAGAGGGAAGAGGGGATACAACTCAGACTAGAGAGAAGAGGGGATACAACTCAGACTAGAGAGAAGAGGGGATACAACTCAGACTAGAGAGAAGAGGGGATACAACTCAGACTAGAGAGAAGAGGGGATACAACTCAGACTAGAGGGAAGAGGGGATACAACTCAGACTAGAGGGGATACAACTCAGACTAGAGGGGATACAACTCAGACTAGAGGGGATACAACTCAGACTAGAGGGAAGAGGGGATACAACTCAGACTAGAGGGGATACAACTCAGACTAGAGGGGATACAACTCAGACTAGAGGGGATACAACTCAGACTAGAGAGGATACAACTCAGACTAGAGGAGATACAACTCAGACTAGAGGGGATACAACTCAGACTAGAGGAGATACAACTCAGACTAGAGGGGATACAACTCAGACTAGAGGGGATACAACTCAGACTAGAGGGATACAACTCAGACTAGAGGGGATACAACTCAGACTAGAGGGGATACAACTCAGACTAGAGGAGATACAACTCAGACTAGAGGGGATACAACTCAGACTAGAGGGATACAACTCAGACTAGAGGAGATACAACTCAGACTAGAGGGATACAACTCAGACTAGAGGGGATACAACTCAGACTAGAGGGGATACAACTCAGACTAGAGGGAGAGAGAGGGGATACAACTCAGAGGGGATACAACTCAGACTAGAGGAAGAGGGGATACGACTCAGACTAGAGGGGATACAACTCAGACTAGAGAGAAGAGGGGATACGACTCAGACTAGAGGAGATACAACTCAGACTAGAGGGGATACAACTCAGACTAGAGGGGAGAGGGGATACAACTCAGACTAGAGAGAAGAGGGGATACAACTCAGACTAGAGGGGATACAACTCAGACTAGAGAGAAGAGGGGATACAACTCAGACTAGAGAGAAGAGGGGATACAACTCAGACTAGAGGGGATACAACTCAGACTAGAGAGGAGGGGATACAACTCAGACTAGAGAGAAGAGGGGATCAGACTAGAGGGGATACTCAGACTAGAGGGGATACAACTCAGACTAGAGGGGATACAACTCAGACTAGAGGGGATACAACTCAGACTAGAGGGGATACAACTCAGACTAGAGGGGGGATACAACTCAGACTAGAGGGAAACTCAGACTAGAGGGATACAACTCAGACTAGAGAGAAGAGGGGATACAACTCAGACTAGAGAGAAGAGAGATACAACTCAGACTAGAGGGGATACAACTCAGACTAGAGAGACTAGGGGAGACAACTCAGACTAGAGGGGATACAACTCAGACTAGAGGGGATACAACTCAGACTAGAGAGAAGAGGGGATACAACTCAGACTAGAGGGGATACAACTCAGACTAGAGGGAAGAGGAGATACAACTCAGACTAGAGGAGACAGGTTGAAGGAAATAAAATAGTTGTTATCTATCCTCTCACTCTCCTTCTCTCCTCTTTATGTCTGTCTGTCCCTTTCTCAGTGTGTGTGTGTGTGTGTGTGTACAGATGTACTCTGCTAGGGTCTTGGGTGGGCTGTAGCTGACCATGGTTCTGAAAGACAAACCAACGTGCACGGCTCCACATAGGACCGATCACAGGCACGACTTGGATGGACAATGTATTTAACTTATAGGCCCAATGTTGTTGACTGATTGTGCTCTATTTAATCCATTAGGAATTCCTGGAGACCATCCATTTCTAAATCTCTGAGAACACATGCAATTGTCATAGCAACATATTATAATTACAATACTGCAGGCTAGTGTGGTGGAGTGTGGTGGAGAAATCAGAATTAAAATCAAATAAATTTTTATTGGTCACATACACGTGATTAGCAGATGTTTCGGACAGCAGCGTAGCCTAGTGGTTAGAGCCTTGGACTAGTTAACCGAAAGGTTGTAAGATCGAACCCCTGAGCTGACAAGGAAAAAATCTGTCGTTCTGCCCCTGAGGAAGTTAACCCACTGTTCCTAGGCCGTCATTGAAAATAAGAATTGAGCCTAGTGGGAGGAAGTGCAGCTGCTAACACCAGACTGCGAATGGAGACATTAGCTAAGTAACATAGATAATTAAGATGTCTTCTCTGCAGAATATGCTTTTATTGTTGAAACTCTTGTTATTAGAATGTCTCCTTGTGGAGTCTGGTGTTGGCAGCTGCACTTCCTCCCTCATATGGGCCTCAAGTCATCTGGGGTCCAGAGAGGGAAGAAGTCAGGCTTGTCTGTCACATGTCCCTGATGCTATGCAGAATATCAGAAAGGGAATATGGCAAAGGAGGCCAGAAGGAAACATTGTTTCCATATGTGAATGTGCCTTTACCTATTGCAACCCGTGTGAAGGGATGGCGTGAGTAATGGCAACCAATCACTTGTCTCCACAATGTCTGTGCATCAGTCACCCCCTCCTAGCAAGGTGGAACTAAGTAACAACAAGTGTTTGTGCATCAGTCACCCCCTCCTAGCAAGGTGGAACTAAGTAACAACAAGTGTCTGCATCAGTCACCCCCTCCTGGCAAGGTGGAACTAAGTAACAACAAGGGTCTGTGCATCAGTCACTCCCTCCTAGCAAGGTGGAACTAAGTAACAACAAGGGTCTGTGCATCAGTCACCCCTAGCAAGGTGGAACTAAGTAACAACAAGTGTGGAACTCCCCCCTCCTGGCAAGTAACAACAACAAGTGTCTGTGCATCAGTCACCCCTCCTAGCAAGGTGGAACTAAGTAACA
>NC_060190.1:4058621-4060368 GCF_021184085.1 Oncorhynchus gorbuscha
TTTACATTTACATTTAAGTCATTTAGCAGACGCTCTTATCACAATTATGATGATGTCATTGTGACCTCTGCTGTTTCAGCGGAGCTGTAGTAACTGTGGCAACAGCTTCTGCTCCAGATGCTGCTCCTACAAGGTCCTCAAGGCCTGCATGGGTGTCACAGGTGAGAGAAACACACACACACAACATGCTATTATGGTATTTCTATACTTGAAATGATGAAATGATAAATAAGGTCTCCAAAGACATCAGTTGATTTTAAAAACAAAATCTCTTCTATTTTACACCTTCTCTCATTCCCCATCTTCCTCTGCCTCCCCTTTCTCATGTAATGCCTCTTTACCTCCCATCTCCCTCTGCCTCCCCTTTCTCATGTAATGCCTCTTTACCTCCCTCCCATCTCCCTCTGCCTCCCCTTTCTCATGTAATGTCTCTTTACCTCCCTCCCATCTCCCTCTGCCTCCCCTTTCTCATGTAATGCCTCTTTACCTCCCTCCCAGCTCCCTCTGCCTCCCCTTTCTCATGTAATGCCTCTTTACCTCCCTCCCAGCTCCAGATGCCTCCCCCGTTCTCATGTAATGCCTCTTTACCTCCCTCTCAGCTCCAGATGCCTCCCCTTTCTCATGTAATGCCTCTTTACCTCCCTCCCATCTCCCTCTGCCTCCCCTTTCTCATGTAATGCCTCTTTACCTCCCTCCCATCTCCCTCTGCCTCCCCTTTCTCATGTAATGCCTCTTTACCTCCCTCTCAGCTCCATCTGCCTCCCCTTTCTCATGTAATGCCTCTTTACCTCCCTCCCATCTCCCTCTGCCTCCCCTTTCTCATGTAATGCCTCTTTACCTCCCTCCCATCTCCCTCTGCCTCCCCTTTCTCATGTAATGCCTCTTTACCTCCCTCCCATCTCCCTCTGCCTCCCCCTTTCTCATGTAATGCCTCTTTACCTCCCTCCCAGCTCCAGATGCCTCCCCTTTCTCATGTAATGCCTCTTTACCTCCCTCCCATCTCCCTCTGCCTCCCCTTTCTCATGTAATGCCTCTTTACCTCCCTCCCATCTCCCTCTGCCTCCCCTTTCTCATGTAATGCCTCTTTACCTCCCTCCCATCTCTCTCTGCCTCCCCTTTCTCATGTAATGCCTCTTTACCTCCCTCCCATCTCCCTCTGCCTCCCCTTTCTCATGTAATGCCTCTTTACCTCCCTCCCATCTCCCTCTGCCTCCCCTTTCTCATGTAATGCCTCTTTACCTCCCTCCCAGCTCCAGATGCCTCCCCTTTCTCATGTAATGCCTCTTTACCTCCCTCCCAGCTCCAGATGCCTCCCCCTTTCTCATGTAATGCCTCTTTGCCTCTCTCCCATCTCCCTCTGCCTCCCCTTTCTCATGTAATGTCTCTTTACCTCCCTCCCAGCTCCAGATGCCTCCCCCTTTCTCATGTAATGTCTCTTTACCTCCCTCCCAGCTCCAGATGCCTCCCCTTTCTCATGGAATGCCTCTTTACCTCCCTCCCAGCTCCAGATGCCTCCCCTTTCTCGTGTAATGTCTCTTTACCTCCCTCCCAGCTCCAGATGCCTCCCCTTTCTCATGTAATGTCTCTTTACCTCCCTCCCAGCTCCAGATGCCTCCCCTTTCTCATGTAATGTCTCTTTACCTCCCTCCCATCTCCCTCTGCCTCCCCCTTCTCATGTAATGTCTCTTTACCTCCTCCCAGCTCCAGATGCCTCCCCCTTTCTCATGTAATGCCTCTTTACCTCCCT